>NC_051180.1:158665488-158782504 GCF_013339695.2 Rhipicephalus sanguineus
AGTTCTGAACGATGCTGTTTTGGTTGATTGGTAACAACTTTATTGATGGTCCGGGAGAGCTTTCGCCGACTGGGCATTAGGTCTCCCACGTGGGGACGTCGAGGCCTTGGCTCACCGCCGCCTCGCGGGCCTGCTGGACAGCCCAAAGTTGGTCGCCGAGGCTGGAGCTGCGCAAGGCAGCGGCCCACCGCGGCGGAAGGGTTCCGGAGTTAGCACATTCCGGATTTTTGTCACAGTCCCAGAGCATGGGATTTAATGTGGCGACCTCAGTGTGGCAGACCTTGCATATATTTGTCGGGTATGTACTCGGGTAGAGCCTGTTACACTGTGCGGGGTTGGGGTACGTGTACGTCTGCAGTAGTCTGAGGGCCGCCGCCTGCGTCCTGTTCAGCTTGTCGCTAGGCGGAGGAAAGGTTCGGCGGGCCAGGCAGAAGGCCTTGGTAATTTCATTATAGCTGGTCAAGCGGTCTTTAGTGTTGCCCCATAGACGACGGTCGCTGGTGCGGTTTGTAAGCTCGCGCGCCTTGGCGTGTACCGTCTCGTTTAGGTTGCGTTGAGTCTCTGATACCTCTCCCATGTGAGTCGGAAACCACGTGAGTCTGGTTTGACATTCTACCGCCCGATGGACTTGGCTATTGCGCCGGATTCGGGCCGCTCGTCGCGAGATCCATCCTTTGGCAAAGTTTCTGATCGCTTGTCTCGAGTCGCCGATGACCGCGTGCACGTCGGATCCGTGAGTGCGAGCGCCACCGCCACTTCCTCCGCTTCTTGTGCGTGCTCGCACGGTATACTTGCCGACATTCTCATTTGGCCTTTCCAATCTGCGACCGCGACCGCGAATCGTGAGCGTTCTGCGTATTCAGCGGCTCAACGAACCGCGCCCCCATTTCGTCTCCGTAAGTGTGGAGGAGAACTCTGGCCCTGGCCACTCTTCTGCCTCGGTTGTGCTCCGGGTGAACGTTCCGTGGAATCGGGTCAACCCTTAGCGTTTGCCTGATCGTGTCTGGAACGGCGGCTTTCGGGCCATGTTGTGTGTGGTAACGGATGCCGAGTGTTTCCATGATCTGGCGTCCCGCTCTCGTGCTCGATAGTCTTTCTAGTTGTGAAGTGCGCTGCGCCTCGGCGATTTCGCTAAGCGTGTTGTGAAGCCCAAGTTGAAGCAACAGGTGCGTTCTGGTAGACTCGGGTAGCCCCCGAGCTATCTTGTACACCCTGCGGTCGAGGACGTCGATCTTGGCTTCTTCTGCCTTGTACCAATGTGGAATGCCGCGACGTACGCAATGTGGCACATGACGAAAGAGTGTATAAGTCGTATGAGACCTTCTTCCCTCATTCCGCTTCTTCTGCTAGTAACCCTCTTGAGCAGTCTCATGGCGTTAGTCGTCTTAAGCTTTAGTTTAGCAATCGTTTCGCCGTTGAGGCCGTTGGCCTCAATTATCATGCCAAGGACCCTTATGCTCTTTACTATCGGGATGGTTGCTCCGGTGCTCGTGTGCAGCCTGATCTCTTCGTATTCTCGCCTAAATGTCGCCGCCCTCCCACCGCCCCCGAGTGGTCTACCCCTTTGCGTGGGCCGGTAGAGTAGGAGTTCAGACTTTTCGGGGAGCATCGTAGCCCTGTTCCCACGAGATTGTCCTCTATAGTGTCGATTCTGCTCTAGATGGGCTTGCCAGCGGTTAAGCAGAGCGTGCTCCATGGTCTTGCCGACACACGACGTTAGTGATATGGGGCGAAGGTTGTCGAGGCTCGGCGCTTTTCCCGGTTTTGGGATAAGGATCATTCTCGCAGTTTTCCACTGTTTCGGGAGGCTACCGCGCTGCCAGCAGTCGTTGATGTATTCCGTCAACTGTTCCGCGGATCGGTCGTCGAGATTCTTCAGGGCGCGATTTGACACCCGGTCGGGGCCCGTGGCCGATCTGCTGTTGAGATTGTGCAGTGCCGTCCTGATCTCTTCTACACTAAAGTCCTTATCCAATTCCTCGTTCGCGTCACCCCCATACGGGCGGTGTTGCACGGTCGAAGTGTGCGGCACGTACTTCGCCCGTAACCGGGCTGGCACCGCATTTTTACCATGCTTGTCGAGCTCCTTATGTAAGAGACGTGCAAGGCAGTCCCTCTGGTGGGACTTGGTCTTCGTTTCGTCCAGCAGGTACTTGAGCAGGTTCCACGCTTTCCCGTTATGTAGCTGCCCCTCCACTGCATTACATAACTCGTCCCATTGCTGGCGGGTGAGCGTGCGGCAGTGTTCCTCGATGTCGCGGTTGATCTCCGCTATTTTCTTTCTGAGTCTCCGATTGAGTCTCTGTCCCTTCTATCTGGCCAGGATAGAGTCTTCGCTTCGATGGGATGCGCCAGGCGGCTGTCCATCCTGTCTGTTTCGACCTCAGTTTCGATGTCTTGATTGACGCTTTTGTGTGCGCGACCAGTGAGCGGGTTCATGCTTCGATGTCCGTGATCTTATCTTCTGTAGGCACTTGTTGCCCTCGTTTCTTTCTAAATCTTCCCAGTCGGTCGAATCAAATTTGCGTTTACTGCCCTGCGCTTTATCCGGCGTCGGGACGTGGATTTCTATTATCATGTGGTCACTCCCCAGGTCGGCTGAGGTGTTTTTCCATGTGATAGCTGCCCCCCTGGCATTTCTGACGAACGTCAGGTCCGGAGTCGTGTCCCTGGTGGTGGAGTTGCCTGTTCTCGTCGGTTGCGCCGGATCCGTAATTAACGTAGTCTAGTTCCTGCGCGTCTTGCCCGAGTTGTCTACCCTTGGCCGTGCTGTATCCGTAACCCCACGCCGTGTCTGCCGCATTGAAATCACCTATAGACGTTCAGTAGGAATATGCTTTCTTTCCTCCGCTTAGTCGGCACTAGTTCGATGAGAGCGTGTTCCATCTGGACGCCGCGTAGTTCGTTGTCAACGAATGTGAGACGCTTCCTTACGAGCGTGCATGGACCCCTTCCCTCGAATTTGCTGTTGTGCGCTTTGTAGCTTGTTAAAGTAACCTCGTTTGTAAGCGTTTCTTGGAGTACTATTACGTCTGGTTTTCGTGTTGAATGCCTGATGTGTTGCTGTAGAACTGCCTTTTTGCCGGCGAAGCCGCGGCAATTCCACTACCATATTACTATCCCTTGATTAGCGTTGGCCATGATGCGGGTATAAGTTACCCGGCTGCCCTTGATGGATGCTCGGTCCCACGTCGCTGCTCGCCGTTACCTGTCCGTGTTGCGTAAATAAGGGGTGATTCATTGTCATCTGCATGTTTCCCTCGAGGTTAGTGGTCCTGTTTGCGAGCCCGAGGACTGTTGCGTGTAGTGTCTCAATGGTGCTTTGCATGGTGCGTAGCATTTTCTTGATGTCTATAATTTCCGCTTGCACCTGGCTCTCGGAATCTCCCGCGTAGGCTTCTGGTTGCATCGCCCGTTTTTTTTTCGGAGCCGGTGCGCCCGCGTCTGGAATGCTCGCCGGCACCGGGTGTTTTTCGTTAGGTTTGCTCTGCTCTGGCGCGGCGCGCTCGCGTCTGAGTTCTCGCACCTCTTGCATTAGCTTTTGGAGTAAATCGCGCATTACCGCGTTCTCTTTTCTGAGCTCCTCTACAATGCCGGTATTGGTCGCTTGATTTTGCTCTGGAACTGTAGGTGCTTTACCGACCCCCTCCCGCGCAGTGCCCCGTACCTTGTCAGCCCAGCTCACCTTGTCTACGTGAGCCGGCGTCGTGGATCTGGATCTTGTCGGAGCGCGGCTGCGCCTTGTCCTGCTACGAGACCGGGACCGGCTACGGGATCGCGACTTGGATCTGGGTTTGGTCATCACGGTGGGCGGGAGGTCTTGCTGCGTCAGTTGGTTATTTGCAGATTGATGCTCCCATCGTCGTCTGCAAATCACGTACGGAGTCTTGTACCTTGCTTTGCAGGCCTTGTCGGCGGTCATGTGGGCGCCGCCGCACAGGTCACACTTGGGCGAGCATTGGTGTTCTTGGCTGGGGTTGCGGAGACCGCAGCGACGGCAGATGCGGTTGGCAGGATTTGGGCAAACGTCAATACGGTGGCCGAGGCGGCCGCATTGGTAACAGATGTCGATTTGCTTGCGATATAAAGTGCAAGGGATGAGTGTTGCTCCGTACCTGACGAGCTTGGGCACCTTGAGTCCATCGAACGCGATGACTACCGTGGACGCATTGCCTATGCGTTTGGCGGCCAGTGCCAGTGGGTTTCTCGGGTTTACGATGTTCTCGTCCAGCGCTCGGGGTCCGTCCTCGATGGGAATGCCTCGAATCCCTCCCTTTGTTGTATTATCGGGTGCAGTTTCGTACACGTTCACTTCGTGCAGTTTCCCTTGGATGTAAATCTGCCGCATTCTGGCGTAGCGGTCCGCGTTCGCTCGTTTCGGAGTGCTGACGACGACGATGTTCTGGTGCGAGCTCGGACAGACCGTGTCTGTCATACTGGCAGCCACGAAGATGGCGGCGGTGACTGCCGGGGCGCCGACCTTGACGAGGTCGAGGCCGCCGTGTGGTCGCACCACAATCTTGATATCCTCTTTCGGTAGTCTGGGCATGCGTCCCGCCTTGATAACCTTTCCTTTGACATTCTTAGGTTTCTACCTTGCTGGCCTGAACCGAGCATGCCCATTATAGCGTCGATGTCGTGCGGCGAGTCTGGCCCGCGGTGTCGGGTTCTCGAACGCCGCGTTCCAGCGGTCTTCCATCCGGCGCCTTCGGTAATTTCTTCGGCGGAAATATCTTCCCCCATCACTTGCACATTCATTCTCGAGTCACGTTCGTCGGCTTGTGCCGCTTCGTTGGAAAGAGTCCGCATACGTGGCACCGCGTCCATCGGCGGCACGCAGCTGTTGCGCCGGCTGGGCCTAGCGGCAGGCGTTCACGCCTAGACCCAGTGTGGCTGCGGCTGGGTCGTAGCACAGAGTTCAAGAACTCCGCGAGAAATGGTGACCCACCTAAAAATCAAGTATCTGTCGATTCCTCTCGCCTTCACAGATCCGTTAGTGAAAGATTTCCGGTGAAGCACGGTTGAAATCGCTGCGAAATCATTTGTTGAAACCGGAGCCGATGAAGGACGTCCACTTACTTCGGCGATCGCAGCGCCTCCCCAACGATGCTGTCAACGAAAAAAAATTCTAAGCGCTTACCGGCCGACGCCTCCCGCGTCATCGGGCGTTAGCGTTTCGTCTGGGCCCATGGAGCCATCCTCGCATTGCGCGGGGCTCAGCGACGCACTTTCCATTTACAATGGCGTGCACAACATGCAAGCAATCGCTGCGTCGCAAGATCTCGCGCTCGAGGTCTTGTATGTCTTCCAGACTCATTTTGCGCACTACACAACAACTCATGGGAGCATTGTGTCAACTCATGACAACTCGTGGGAGCGTCGACAAACACGTGGTTTGTCGTAAGCACGGTAACAACGCCGTAAAAAGAGGGGTAGCAATGTACTGTGTGAAGGCCACCATGAGGTAACATTTCCGGTATGTCTTTATAAGACGCGCGCGGTGATTGGAACCGGCCTTTTACATCAGCGGGAGAGTGAAATGCGAAAGGGGACGTTTCTCGTTGTCGTCTGCTTGTGTTTTGAACTTTGAGGACGAATAATTTCACTTTTCGTGCACCAGTTTGTATAATTATTTTTGCGTTCATCTCGGCATTCATTACTACACACATTTGCGGTGCTAAATACTGCAGTCGCAAAAGTGTCGCAGGGCCCCTTTAACGGCGACCGATGATTTACAATGATAGGATGTAAAATAGCTGTAGAGTGGCTTAAACGCGCGCTACATGAAAGCGTAAAAGATATCCATAGTATGAAATAATGACAGTAACATATGGAGTGGTTCATGAGTGTTGAATGAATGGGAAGTGAAAGTTCTAATAAAATGTCAGAATGTGGAAATAGCACGAATGCCTCTTCCAAGCCTTTGATCACAAAATTTGGGAGGCCAATGCTTTCTTTCTAACACAACTTGTTATTGGCTTCTGCATTTGGCTATCCGCCCTCCGGATGGCCTCGGTACAAAATAGGAAAATAATTTAAGACTTCAGAAAATGCAAATACTGATAGATGCCTAAAGAGAACTTTTTAATCTTGTATCAATCTTCGAATTTTGAAAACTAACATTCATTGCAAACAGGTAAAAAAGCAGCTCAGATCATCTCTCTGCTTACTGTAGGAAACTTTACGCTCACTACCTTGCCTGGAGCGTCTCCAAACCCTACAACCATGGCAAACACTACTACGAAGGCGTTAAACTTTTTTGCGCAGATATCCGAAAATGCACGAAGTTATGGACGAAGTCCGAAAATGCACAAAGGCTTGACTGCACTGCTGGACGCAATCCGTGAAGCCCATACTTGACAGCATATCCGCGCGGAAAAGTGGCCACAGGATCGTCGCCTTCTGGCCGCGAGTCGCTGCAACATGACAATGCACCCCCTGTCAATCTGCCCTTGCCACCATGGGAGACCTCGGCTTGGTCTCGATGCTTCCGGCGTCCCCTATCTCGTAATAGCGCTACTGATCACCCACTTCCTGTCACGCGACAGCTCAAGAAGCGAACTTAGGCACCATTCACATTAACATTGACGCTGCTCTCTCAGGTGACCAGAGCTATATGCCATGCACTTGCCCGCAAACCGCCGTCTACACAGAGGTATTTAGCTGCCACCTTCGGTGCGGTACCACAATGCTTGCCCATCTCCTTTCTACGTGAAGAGCGACTGCAAGCCACCCGTACACCATACTGAGACCGGTGCGTATGCTTTCTTTGTCACACAGTCCGGCTTCGGAAGGTGCTACAGCTTCCGCTATTCAATGCATTTTCCGTTCGGGTCAAATGTCAAACTGTCCGATAGAAATCTTCTGGACGCAGCGGCGAACGGTTGTCGCAGGGTACAATAGACCTTATGCAAAATTGCTGCCATCTAGCGGCCGCCGTGCGCATTTCCGCCATGTTCAAGGCTAAGCGCGCTCCGCATGTGCACACACGGAGCGTGCGTATCGACGTGTGGCGGCTGATAGGAGCGGTAATGCCACCATATTTTCTTGTGCCGTGTTGCTCAGATTGAGGAAATTGCGATGCTGAAAAAAAGGTTTGCAGGAAACTAACCTTCATGTTATTAGATTTCCTCACGGCCGACGAGAATCAGCAGATCGTTTCGTTGCTCCGGCTACTGCTTATGACCAACGCCGTGTTTACGTTCGCCGTTCTTAATATATGCGGTATGTGACAGCATCGGCACTCATCAGAGAACACTTTCATGTCATGCCAGAACGCGACAGTTTTCGCGCCGTGTGCTTACAGGCACAGACAAACCCGCTTCGTGTACGAGCTTCAAAGCTGCATCACGGCTGCTCGCGAATGCCTGCGCTGCTGTTGACATTACCTTGTTTATTGCATTGCGATAACAATTACATGTTAGACAGGTAGCTCGTGCGCGTGATTCATTCTCAGCGAACGGACCGATTGTGCTGCAGCGTGTTTGTAGTTTGTTTTCGATTGTGGAGTTTACCAAGACAGCGTTTGGTGGGATGCTTTGCGCGCGTATTGCTTCACTATGCGTATTTTTCAAGCATTTCATGTGGTACCACTGCAAGATTCAGACGGTTGGCCCGGATATCCTGACCGCCCCCCACCCCTTACTGGTTTTTGTTTAATTTATACCCCCCAGAAGAGCTCATCAGTTTCTCCCAAAAGCTGATCACCCTTCGGAAAAGTCCTGTATCTACCCCTGTGTGCTAGGAAATTTTAACAGATGCTTCAAGTGCGTGGCATTTTTCTTATGAAACTAAAAAAAAAATGCTATTCCGGGAAATGTGCTGCATTCGACCGTACGTGCGCTACCGCTGGTGGTTTCGCAGGCGTTCAGTCGGCAACGCAAAACTGCCTTGCCGCTACGGGTTGACATTGTAAGGCACCAGTAGGCCCCGGCCCCCGAAAGCGACGATGTGCACGTGATTTTGGCGTATCGTGTTATATAGGAATACATCTCGGAAGGATATTCAATAAAACACCAGCTGATGGGCATCTACTGCTTGGAGACACAACACTTTTCATGTTTACTTTTCACGTGCGTGAGATGAGCAAAAATCTTACATTTCAATCGCGCAGTAATTTTATACATAACATACGTCGGTGACTACGGCTGCGAAATATTTTTTTATTTAAAAAATAAAAACGAGGACAACGCCTTTAATTTAAAATTAGATGCACGATACATCAGCTCGACATAGGCTGTCCCTTACGAAATACGTTTAAATTGGGTCTACAGCACTTTCTTTCCGTCATCGCTGTGCCTAGCTGTGTCACGCGTTAACGCTTCTTCCCATCCATCCTATACTACACGCATGATATTCAGATAGCTAACAACGCTTTACTCGCTACATTGAAAACAGACAGACCAAATTTGTAACCTAGCGCAAAGTTTCATTCTCGACGACGGCAGGCCTAATTGTGACTCGCGGTGTCAAACGTATTTTCTTCTCGCTATGAGGCAGTTCTTTACACGTAATAACCGTCAACGTAATAACTAGGAAATGCCGGTAACGTGTACAGGAGACGTACACACTCGTCTGACGTTTTTATGCCCCGATTGCCCACTATCAAAGCAGATACAAGCAAGAAGTTATAGCAGCGACAGCAATACGATTCGGCCACAAGCCTCCAACATGGCGCCGAATGGGTAGCTTCGTCAAACCTCCGACAGATGGCAGCAATTTTGCATAAGGTCTATAGGGCAGCACACGCCGCTGCTGCTTCCGCAGCTGAGCAGACCTCTCAAGGTGAACCTTTATGATGTGGTAATTGAAATGACTTGCTTACTATCAGCCACTTCACATCTTGACAGCATGATAGGGGTAACTTGCTCAAAAAGACGACAGGCTGAATAAGGTGCCTCAGACGATATTTACTTGAACTATGCACAAACGTACGCAGGTAGTGCTCTCTGCATACCTCAAGTAAATAACGTCTGAAATAGGTTAACCCGCATGTCCACTTTTCGAGCAAGTCACCCCTAACATGTCGTCAAAAGGTATTCACCAAGAAGGTCTTTGCAAGTTCAGCCTACAGACCGCTGTCGTAGCAAAATCACCAAAACGCGACAGAACGATAGTCACATACACGCCCTGCAGGCTATGCTGCGGCACAGACCTTTACCAATTAATTTTGTGACCTGGTCGTGACACTGGCGAGGGCAGCGGCCGGCGTGTTCAAGAGCAAACGTTTTCTTTGGGTGATTGTGTGCCCGGATAATGATAAGACAACGTGCAAGCGATTCACACTGTAAACCCATAGCGCTGTGAACAGTGGTCGGCCGTCGAGTGATCAGATCATCGGCAGAGCGCATCGTCTTTTATAAGGCTGCCATCAAACCATCCAGCGTTATCGCTTCGTGCTCCCGTGAGTTCTAGAATAAGGTTCACTATACGTATTCTACGCGTAATCTTAACAGAATGACCTCAAGTAATCGCGAAGCTTCTAAACCATTCTGGCACGGTCTGCGCCGAGCGTTGCTAACAGTTCTGGTGGCCGACACCGGAAGACAGCGAAATAAAGTTCCTAAACCCACGTGACAATGCCCCCCTCTGAAAAAGCATCGTCCCGAAGCCTAAAACAGAACATGGAAGTGAGAAAATGCATGGAGTACAAAAGAACAATAATAAAGTAAGCAAGAACTAGAGTCCTCAGGTTTCTTAACGTGCACGGAATGGCTTAAAGCCGAAACATATAGCACGTTATTGCCGGCTTTTTCTTAGGTTGCGTCCCTCGGCGTCGTCGCATCAACGCCGCCAGAGCGGGCGGCGAATAATATGAGGAGCGTTAAGGCCAGCGTCAGCTCATTTCTCACAGTGTGACCAAAGATAATGAACCTGACACCTCGTAAAGCAGTGTACAGTTTCCGTCAATGGACCAACAAGGTATATTCCTTGTTGATGTCTTTGATGTCTCATTTGCAGTTTTCTGGTGCAAAAAAAGTGTTACTGTCCAGCCGAAAGGCCCATTTTATCTTATTTGACTCGTAGCGCCAACCATTGGCATTAAGAAGAACAAACTCGTAATATGTGGCCTCTGAGCTTGAAGTTGTCGCACATCTTTGAGGCCACTTATTCGGCCAATACAGTCATTCCTGCTAAGCCTACGATGAACTTGAGTGCTACTCTCGGAAACAGCTTAAAGAAATCATGAACGCTTTGTTGTCGAAGCTTCTAGGGAACAAGTTAAGTCAAATACAAGCATCAGTTGAGAACGTAAGGGCCACACAGTGCACGGCTACGACTTATTAGATCCGAAGCGGGCGGCAGCCATTTTGGCAGCAGCGACGACGCCGTTACTATATATATAATAATAGGCAGTTTTAGAATAGCGTACCCTAAGTTAGCGTTAGCGAACGCGGCCCGCTATTTCCATCACTTAACAGGAGTTCGCAAGCGGTTAGCGCACGACGCATGCGCAGTTGCGCCAAAAGCCAGTGATTGCGTACGCTATTCTAATAATAATATCTGGGGTTTAACGTCCCAAAACCACGATATGATCATGAAAGACGCCGTAGTGGAGGGCTCCGGAAATTTCGACCACCTGGGGTTCTTTAACGTGCACCTAAATCTAAGTACACGGGCCTCAGACATTTTCGCCTCCATCGAAAATGCAGCCGCCGCGGCCGGGATTCGATCCCGCGACCTTCGGGCCAGCAGTCGAGCGCCATAACCACTAGACCACCGTGGCGGGGCGCGTACGTTATTCTAAAACTGCCTATTATCTGGGGTTTAACGTCCCAAAGCCACGATATGATTGTGATAGACGCCGTAATGGAGGGCTCCGGAAATTTTGACCAGCTGGGACTATTTAAGGTGCACTTAAAACTAAGTACACGGGCTTCAAACATTTTCGCCTCCATCGAAAATGCAGCCAACGCGGCCGCGATTCCATCCCGCGACCTTCGGGTCAGCAGTCGTACGCCATAACCACTGGACCACCGTGGAGGGGCAACGACGACATTGCGTAGCGGAAGTCGCTGCCAGCCGCACGCTGATTGGTTCTGGGTCCATCCAACCGCTTCCGGCGCTGACGCTGACTCCAGTGATGTCTGGACCATCCTTAGGTGGACGTTTTGGCCGCCCTAACCAATATCGTCGGGAAAACGCCGCCAGAAACGCTGAATATGGTTTGGCCTTAAGGCCCGCCACATGCACAACTTCGGGGCATGCCTGATGCCGTTGAGAGTTGGTGATGCCGTTGAGGACAGCCCTGTATTCGAGTGAGCCGAGATGTTGAAGTACCCTGTAGGGTCCGATGTATCGTCGCAGAAGCTTCTCGCTAAGTCATCCTCGGCGTATTGGCGTCCAGACCCAAACACGCTCGCCGGGTTGCTATTTCATGGGACATCATCCTGCATTGTAGTGACGGCTGTCGTTTTTTGCTGGTTTTTCATGCGCAGACGGGCGAGTTGTCTCGCTCCTTCGGCGCGATGAAGGTAGACAGTGACGTCGATATTTTCTTCGTCGGTGGTGTTGGGGAGCATGGCATCGAGCGTCGTTGTCGGCTTCCTTCCGTAGACCCAACTCGTAGGCCTCATCTGCGTCGTTTCTTGCACAGGCGTGTTGTATGGGAAAGTTACGTACGAAAGATGGCATCCCTCGTCGTCTGTTCGACGCCTGCGTACGTGGCCAGCATGTTGGCGATGGTTTGATTTACACGATTGCTGAGGCCATTGCTCTGTGGGCGGGAGGTGGTGGTCCGGTGGTGGCTTGTCTGGCTGTATCCCAAGATCTAATGAGTTAGGTTAGCAGTAAATCCATACCTCTGTCGGTGATAAGAACCTCTGGGGCACCATGACGAAGGACGATGTTCTCAACGAAGACGTTGGCTACCTCGGCGGCACTTTTGGGCAGGTCGCTTGTTTTGGCGTAGCGGGTCAGGTAGCTGGTAGCTACTACGATCCATTTATTTCCGCGACTCGACATTGGGAATGGCCGTAGTAGGTCCATCCCGATTTGCTGGAATGCTCGCCGAGGTGGCTCGATCGGCGAAGAAAGCCTTCTGGTCTTTTCGGTAGTGTCTTGCGTCACTGACCTTCTCGGGAGGTCCTTATATAACGAGCGACGTCAGCTGCAAGGCGTGGCCAGTCGCACTTTTCTTCTATTCTTGCGAGGGTGCCGGAAACACCGACCTGTCCTGCCGTCGGCTCGTCAGGCAGGGTCTGCAGTACTTCTGGTCGCAATGCTGAAAGCACCACGAGAAGGTACTTGAATCGAAGGGGCGAGAATTCCTTCTTTTGGAGAACGCCGTTAAGCAGAAAAAAAGCTACGCCCAATGCTCGCTTGAAAACTTCCAGAACAACGGCTATCCTGCCCTCGAGGTGTACCATAAGGACTCTGATTTCGTGGTCGGCTCGCTGTCGTTCAGTGAAGTCGTCAGCACTTATGGTTCCCATGTAGCAGTCATCATCCTGGTCGTCCTGCAGCGATGGGTCGACGGGGGCACGAGACAGGCAGTCGGCGTCGGAGTGTTTTCTTCCGGACTTGTAAACGACGCTAATGCTGAATTCTTAAAGTCTCAGGCTCCACCATGCGGGGCGACCTGAAGGGTCCTTCATGTTACCCATACAACACAAGGCGTATGGTCGCCCACAACTTTCAAGGGCCCGCAGTAAAGGCAGGGGGAAACTTGGATGTAGCCCAGATGATAGGCAGGCACTCCTTTTATGTTGGGGAATAGTTGGCTTCCACCTTCAATAGCGACCGCCTAGCATAATTGATTACCCTCTCCAGTCTGTGAGCCCTCTGCACAAGGGCGGCGCCGAGTGCTATGCCGCTTGTGTCGGTGTCGATTTCCATATAGGCGTATTAGTCGAATTGCGCAGCTATCAGTCTGCAGGCGCCGTTTCAATTCTTGAAATGCTTCGACTTGCGCCGTTTCCCACTTGACTTCAACGTCGAGCTTCCTGAGGTGCATTAGTGGCTCAGAGATCAGTGGAAATTCCTTGACGAAGCGTCTGTAAGAAGTATAGGTGCACAAGCCGAGAAATCGGCGTATGGCCTTCTTGTCGGTGGGCACTGGGACGGCAGCGATGACCGCTGTTCTCCGCGGGTTGGGGCGTACTGCAGACTTCCTAATGACGTGGCCCAAGAACACGAGCTCCTCGTAGGCGATGCGGTGCTTTCCTGGCGTCAGAAAAACGTTTATTTAGACGATCGGTGAGGCCATTGCTCTGTGGGTGGTAGGCGGTGATTCGGCGGTGGCCTATGTTGTGGAACAGTTGGCTTCTGCCTTCAATAGCGACTGGCTAGCATACTTGATTACCCTCTCCAGTCTGTCAGCCGTCTGCACAAGGGCGGCACCGAGTCCTACGCGGCTTGTGTAGGTGTGGATTTCAATATAGGCGTATTCGTCGAATTGCGCAACTATCCGTCTGCAGGCACCGTTCCCTCGATGCTTCGACTTGCGCCGTTTTCCACTTGACTTCCATGTCGAACTTCCTGAGGTCCGTTAGCGGCTCAGCGATCAGTGGAAATCACTTGATGAATGGTCTGTAATAGATGCACAAGCGAAAAAATCGGCGTATGGCCTTCTTGTCGGTGGGCAGCAGGACGGCAGCGATGGCCGCTGTTCTCCGCGGGTCGAGGCGTACTGCCGGACGGTCGGAACGGCCCTTGCAAGTTGTGGGCGAACTGCCCAATGATCGGGGCGGCCCTTGAAAGTTGTTGGCGACCATACGCCTTGTTTTGGCTGGTTAACTTGCAGGACCCTTCAGATCGCCTCGCATGGTGGAGCCTGAGACTTCAAGAATTCGACATTACCGCCGTTTGCAAGTCCGGAAGGAAACGCTCCGACGCCGACTGCCTATTTCGCGCCCCCGTTGACCCATCGCCGCAGGATGACCAGGACGATGACTGCTACATGGGAACCATAAGTGCTGCCGACATCGCTGAAGGACAGCGAGCCGATCAGGAACTCAGGGCCCTTATGGTACACCTCGACGGCAGTTCCGCCGTTGTTCTGAAGGTATTCTAGCAAGCACAGGCCTAGTTTTTTTCCTTAACGGCGTTCTTCAAAAGAAGAAATTCTGGCCCCTTCGATCAAAGTACCTTCTCGTGGTGCCTTCAGCAATGCGAATAGAAGTACTAGAAGTAAACGACGCAGATGAGGCCTTACGAGTTGGTTTATGGAAGGAAGCCGACAACGACGCTCGATGCCATGCTACCCAACACCACCGACGAATAAAACATCGACATCACTGTCTACCTTCATCGCTGAGGAGGAGCCAGACAACTCGCCCGTCTACGCATCAAAAAGCAGCAAAAGAACGACAGCCGTCACTACAATCTAGGATGATGTCCCATGGAATACCAGGTGGCGTTTCTACCTGAGCTTTTCCCTCGGCTTCGGTATAAGGATCTTGTCATCAATGTTTAGAAGTGTCATTTCGGGGTCTTGGATATCGCATTCCGCGGACATCACATCACGAAAGATGCGATGTCCGAGGAATGCGACTCCTCTCCCCAGAAAGTTCAGGCTATTATTGACTACCCGCCACAAAAGTCTGCTCGTAGTCTGCGACGCTTCCTCGAACTTGTAAATTTTATCACCGTTCCAACCCTACATGCTCTAGACTGCCGCAGCCGCTTGAAGCACTACTGTCTTTCGGAAGCTGAGTCGGCCGCACTTCCCTGGGACAAGGTCGCTGATCAAGCTTTCACCGCTATGAAGACCAAACTCGCCCAAGACACCCTCCTGCACAACCCTTCACGGACTGCTCCCCCTAGCCTCATGGTGGAATTTTCTTCAGAAGCAGTTGGAGCCGCCATTCATGGATGGATTATGGTGCATGGGCTCCCATATTTTTTTCCAGAAAGTTACGCGGCACTGAGCGCCTATACAGTAATTTCGGACGGGAGCTTCTCATGGCCTACCTTGCGGCGTGGCATTTCAGGTACTTTCTTGAAGGGCGATAATTGCCATGCTTACCGGCCACAAGCCGGCGCTACGATGTTACGTTCGTGCAGTGCCGCTCATGCTCCTCGAGAACTCCGGCGTCTTCCTTTCATGGACGAATTCACCAAAGCCATACGCTACGTCAAAGGCTGTCTTAACAGTGAACATTCCGAGTCGCATTACTATTAACGCCACAACAAGCCCCATCGGTATTTCCTTGTCTTCACTCGTGGAGGCACAAGCGTTAGATGATGAGCTTCCACGACTCCGATCATCTGCATCCCTCCGACTGGAGCAATGTAACTTTCGCAACCACGACGTACCGTTCTAGTGCCATATTTCACACAACTGCACTAGCATCTGTGTTCCTTCACACCTTCGTAGTCCTGTTTTTGATCCCTGCCCTCAATTTGGCATACGAGCCATGCAACACCTAATCATTGAACGCTGTCTGGCCACGCATACGTTATGTCTGGCCCCGCCACGCTTCTCGATCATCAAGCGTTCCGAACATAGTTTTACAATCTTGTGCAATAGACGTGCAGACACAGTCACAATCGAAAGGCTCAAGCCGGCACCCACTATCAAGAGAACCTTTAGACCACCTCATCAAGTGCCAGTTCGCACTTGTCTTCAGGGAGAAGGGCAACTAGGCAGACTTTTCTTCTGGCACGCAACCACTTGGGACATAAACTGGTAGTGGGGCAGGCCGCTTGAGTGGAGGACGAAGTAGTTCGAAGAATGACGTAAGGCAATCAGCATCTTCATCATTATTGACGTAGAAGTACGAATAAAGTGATCTGTGTTTTCCTAAACCGTGCTTTAGAGTGCTACAAAAGAGAGGGCTGCAGGTGAGCTGGAAAACTCGAAGTTGGATTCTTCTGGCGCTGGCAAACGATACAGGAACGGACTTAGCTGCAAACAAAGCGATACATTCCTCGCCACTAGTAGCGGTGGGACAGGAGGGTGTAAGTTTTTAACACTCCAGCATGCGTCGAATGTGGGTTGGTGTTAAAGGAGACGCATGTGTCTGAGGGGAGATGGCTGGGATTAACCAGGAGTCATTGGCGTCCTTTGGAGAGATCATTCCGTTGGTATAGCAAAGCATCCGGGATAAAGAAGTGCTGTATTAGACGGCGCATACCTCTGGGGTTGTGTTGCGAGGGAGGCCGACACAACAAGTTCAGAAGTGAAGCAACCCAGCGATCTTTCCGTTGCTCCAGAAGCATGTCGCTGACATAAAGTGCAGACACGTCTAGGGCAAGCGAAGACGGCGACTCGTGCACTAGATGGTAGGGGCGATCGGGACAGAACATCTGCGTCGGAATGTCGTCGTCCAGATCTGTAAATGACGTGAATGTCGTACACCTGGAGCCGAAGTGCCCAACGGGCGAGCCAACCGGAGGCAACTTTTAAAGACATAATACATCATGGTCTGTAACAGGAGCCCGTAAAGATGCGGTCGAAACTTTCCCATGACCCATATTATGGCTATACACTTCTTAATAACAGAGGGCTGAGCTAGTTGGAAAGTATTCATTCTGACGACAGGACGTGCAAACACGGACGCAAGAAAGAAGTCGGGACAACACAAACGCAGACACGTCGTGTGCAGACACGGCGTTCGTGCTGTCAAGACTTCCTTGTTGTGTCCGTGTTTGCACGCCCTGTCTTTTCAGAATGACTCTTTTTAAATGGAAATCATTTCTTAGCCAACTCCTGCGACTTTGAGCGTATCTATCTATCTATCTATCTATCTATCTATCTATCTATCTATCTATCTATCTATCTATCTATCTATCTATCTATCTATCTATCTATCTATCTATCTATCTATCTATCTATGTATCCATCCATCCATCCATCCATCTATCTATCTATCTATGTATCCATCCATCCATCCATCCATCTATCTATCTATCTATCTATCTATCTATCTATCTATCTATCTATCTATCTATCTATCTATCTATCTATCTATCTATATATCTATCTATCTATCTATCTATCTGTCTATCTATCTATCCGCCTACAACGTTTACAGCGAAAGCTGTTATGAGATCATGCACATTCGAGAACATTCAAGAACAGGGTGAATGAGTCATTTATATAAAGCCAGTTTAGTATCTCGAGGGCCGTTAGGTAAGGTGCGACGCAAATAACCAATTTTCTAGCGCTTCGCGGCATACATGATCAATGTGGCTAGTCCATGAAAGGTGTTCGGTTAGAATTACTCTTAAATATTTGTACTGTGAAACTCTATTGAGCTGGGTGCCACCTAGAGAATAGTCAAAAGAAAAGGGGTTACGCCGATTGGTAAAAGACATTACGACTGTTTTAGTGCAGTGAACGTTCATTTGCCACGTGTCAACCAGTTGCTAAAAAACGTGAGTGATTGCGCGAGATGGTAATGATCGTCAGTGGAATTGATAGTTTCATAGAGGACGCAATCATGTTATTTAAAAAGTCTTATTTTAGATGAGATGCTATGAGGTATATCATTATTGAAAAGCAAAATAACAAAGGGCCTAGATCGGATTCCTGAGGAGCACCGGAGGTGACGTCAATGGGAGATGAATCTGTCGAGCTGAAAGAAACGAACTGCGAGCGCGAATGAAGAAAACTGGCTATCCAAGAAACAATACGAGGGTTATCGAGAATGACGTTTAGTTTTAACAATAGCTGAGAATGAATGAAGGAATCAGAAGCTTTGGAGAAATCAATGAAAATGACATCTTTTTGGTTACCTAGGTCTAAGTTATAAGGAACGCCATGCATGAAATCGACTAATTAAGTTACAGTACCATAACCGCAGACGGAAACCATGTTGAGCTGATGATAGGATATTGGTAGAGTCAAGGAATTCGATTATATGTTTGTGAATGATGTGTTCTAACATCTTGCAAAATAAGGTGTAAGAGATATTGGTCTGTAATTAAAAGGAAGTTGTTTGTCGCCTGATTTATGCAAGGGAAATGCTTTGGCGGATTTCCAAGATCATGGTACTACACCAGAGTCCAAGCATTTCTGAAAAAAGGGCAAGGTATTGTGCTGTCCATAAAGAGTATCGTGAAAGAAAATAATTAGGAATGCCATCGGAACCGGTACATTTTTAGTACCAAGTTTCAGGATAACGTTTGAGACAGCATCACAACCTAGTGCGATATTTTCTAGTTCATTAGTCTGAGCAACATACCTAAACTCAGGAACTGCATGGTTCTCGAGGGTGAAAACAGATTGGAAGTATGAGTTGAAAGCATTCGCAATGACAACAGGGTTGTTGGTTATAGCGTCGTTAATCTTAAAACAGGTACTGCCAGCCGTACTAGGCGAAACTGACGTCCAGAACTTTCGAGGATTTGATTTTAGTAGTTGAGGAAGTTGCAGTGAAAAATAAAAATCTTTAGCATTTTTAGTAATAGTGCGAAGTTCTTCCTTAGCTTTTTCAAAGCAGACGCGAGCCTCCGGATTAGATTGTTTAGTTTTACGCAGCTTGCTAACACGTCGTGATAGGTGCAAGATATCACGGTTAATCCAAGGAAGTTTATTGTTTATCTATTGTGTTTTCAGTGGAACGTGGCGAGCGATGCATGACTTCACTAGCGACTCAAAGTAATCAACAAGCACATCAACATGACACTCGGTACTGCGCGACACAAAATGATGAAAGTTATCTGTCAGGGCGTCAATGATAGATGTATCATCAGCCTTAGTAAAATCATAATATGTGATATAACTGAAATGTTCGTGTGGAATGCGACAGTTAATGTGCACAAGGACACCTTCAAGAGATACCTTCTAAGACCTCGTATGTAGCACCTAAATGAGCAAGACTGTTGCTAACAAACACTAAATCAAGAATGGAGTTCTGCCGAGTATTTTTATGAACTAATTGTATTAGGTTATGTGACAAGGAAGATGTAACTAGATCCCTGCAGACAGGAGTGCTAGAGGCGGAATACGTGAGTGAAGGCCAGCGAATGCCGGTAACATAGCAGTCCCCTAGAAAGATTAAGTTTAAACTATCTAAGTGATGCTCATGCATGAAATGTGAGAGGTCATCGAACAGATCACTGGGGCCATCAGGAGGGCGACAAATACCACTTATAGTTAAATTCTGCTTATTTATTATTAGTTTGCACCAAACTAATTCAACGTTAGGGGGACCAGACAGAACCTTAAAGCTAAAATCTGAGCGTAAAAGCAAGGCGACACCACCACCTTTTCTATCCTGGCGATCACAACGGAGAGCAATGTAACCAGGAGGCGTGAATTCAAAATCGTGAATTTCATCGTGAAGCCATGTATATGTGGTGCAGATAACATGAATAAACTAGCGAAAAAATTCGGGACCTTGTTAGTAATGCTTCTGGCATTAACGTTCCGAAACGCAAGATCGGAGGAGGGTTGATACGACGGTCAAAGTAGTGATGAAGCTGCGTTAGTCGTTCTGGCATTGTTCTCAGAACCACGAGCTATTATTACTCTGTTTGAGGGGCCATCCCAATTATACAGAACGTTATCAATAAATAAATGATCGAACCTCATCTTGACAACCGATCTGTTATTACGATGCTGAGCTGAAGCGTCCCATAGCTTTTTACGTGCATTACGTACTTTCGAGGAAAAATCTTCGGACAGCTTGATGTCAGAATTCTTCAACTTGTAAGCATTCTTTAGCAATAATAGTTTGTCATTGAAATCTAGCAACTTCAGAATGACAGGCCGAGAACGCCCAGGACGTGCTCGACCTAACTTATGGGAACGCTCAACACGCGGACCGTCAACGGCAAGCCTCTTCAACACGTTCACTACCTTGGAATGCAGTGTGTCACGATTCTCATCCTTATCTTCTGGTATACCATGAATCATGATGTTGTTCCTTCGCGAACGGTTTTCAAGATCTTGAAGTTTAGCCGTTATGTCAGCCACTGTGCGTTTAGGCAAACCAGTTTGGAACGAAGCTGCTCGGAATGGGACTCTTCTGGCCGTTTCGTTGATAGGATGAATACTAAAATTAGTATGGTATGACAAAACTGTATGAAGAACATAAATACCTAGTCATAACATGAAACTTATCATATGTATGTCATCAACGGCATGATTTACATGCCGCGGCCTTGGTTCTCGCGCGGGAGTTTCGTCAACTTGATGATGCCGAAATTGGTATCATATAACAGGACTGTATGCCGAATATAAATGATAGGTCATGATAGGTCGTGAATGCCTTTCATTATGTGTCTTATTCTGTCAGCCTCCGACATCCTCGGATCCACCCGCCTACGAAGGCCGATGACATCCTCAATGTAGCTCTTGAAGCTCTCACTAATTTGTTGAGATCATCCACGCAGGCCGTGTTCAGTGCGACGTTTCACATAGCTGGACGACCGAAAGACGAAGTCGTGGTCTCTTTGAAAGCCGACCAGGTGGGAGTATCGACTTGGTGGTTGTTGAATCTTAGGTTGGCCAAATCGGTCAGGTAGAAGATGACATGAGTCAGCTTCGCAGGGTGATCCCACTTGTTAATCGCGCTGGCACGCTCGTAGTCTGCCAGCCAGTCCTCGAGATCACGATCTCTACATGCAGCTGTAGTCTGGAGTGTCGCTCAGACTAAATACGCCAAAGCATACGTCAGACGGGGGCGTGCGGGTTTGGAAAAAGAGGCTTGCGAGAGATCGACGTGCTCGTTAATTCCGGGATCCGATGGTAGCGTACGGCTGCGGAGCTCCAGGTCCCGGAAGGGGACTACCCAGTACCTCCCCCAAATGCAACAAGCGTGCTCTCCTACAAACACTTGTTGTCCTTCTTGACAAGGGGTGAGGCAACCAAGCTGGTTCAGGCAGAAACTCGGCAAGCATGAACCCCACGATCATCAACGTCTTCATTCACGCTGACACAGACCTGACACCGATGTGCTCCGGTACAGTGATATGGTCAGCACCAGAACAGCGGTTTCTAGTTTGCGCAGTGGACACATGATACCGTCCTCGCTCATCATGATTTCCCGCAAAGATACATTGAAATCGCGTGATAGAAATGGAGCGAATGAGGCCGTTCTCGTGCATATTGATTTAAAGAACACATTTATTTAATTTGCTAGGGATGTAGGCTCAGTGATGGTATGATTACGTAAATTATTCGGTGAAATCATGTTGATCTTTAGAAAAGTAACGCCAGAATTTCTGTGGGTCGTGCGCCATGGGCAAGGGTAGTGTTGTAATGCAAAAAAAAAACGAGTTTTGGCTTCCTTCACTTTTTCTTTCAACACGGTCATCAAACTAGAAGGATAATTTTTGTGTCAACGCTTTCCACGTCGTTTGATCTTTCGTTTCTAATAAATGATGTCACGTCTGACCCACGGGTTCTGCCTGTTCTTACGTTTCTTTTACAGGGATGAGCTGGCGCTCACAGATATTTATTATCTCTGTGAATTTTTTCCCGAAGGTTTTCAACATCATCTATTCTATCGAACTCCCAATAGCTGGATTCTAGGAAGTCGAGAACAACAGTATGATTTGCCCATGCGCAGTCTCTCACATGAAGAATTGGAGGGGGCTTATTGTACTTTTTAGCACTCGAAACAGGGAAGTCATGGCTGTTAACTTGTGATCACAAATTCCTTCGTCAATGCTAACTGCACTGTCATCAAGTGAACAACTACCTAACATAAGGTCCAGCAGAGACGACGACGAATTGCCGAATCTTGTATCTCAGTGAACCAACTGATTTAATCAGTAACTGAAAACTGTGAACAACAAGGATTCAGAACACGCAGGTTCTCTTTTATAGACATGTCAGTCCAATTTATGCCTGGTAGCCTAAATTCACCTGTTAAAATGAGGTTAGTGCGGGAATTAGTGTTTTTGGCAAGGTAGTCATTAGGTACTTCTTAATATTCGGGTTGAAAGTTTTGAGGCCGGTAAATGCCACCTACGTGATGCGCGAAACATAAAACTAAGCGATAACATGCGCGTTTGCTTATCGGTGTCATGAACCGCCGCAAGGGAAACGTGTCGCTGGCGAGAATTATAGTCCCGGAATTTAATCCCCCAAGGGCCGGTACAGCGAACACGGCACATGCGCATTGGAGGGGGTGGGGGTGTAGAACAAAAGGTCAGCTAACGTTGCCATTAACAAGAAGCTGGCCTTTTCGATATCGCATGTAGGGCTCATCTCTGAAGGGGATTTGGCCTCAGCGGATTCGAACAACATATCGCTACCAATCTGCAGAATGACAGAAACCTGGACGCCGATTCTGTAATAGAGAGATTTTATTCCGCCGCATGGGGTGCTTCACGAAAAAAACCTTGAGAACAGATACATCTGCGTAGCATACCCGAACAAAGCGCTCTTCGCTGTAATCGGTGAAAAAATAGTGCAAGTTCCACTCAGCAAAGTTTCAAAAATTCAGTCACAATGTCGTGCAAAAAATATGGCAAGAGTACAGTCGTGTGCGGGCCCGATCGCTACCAGAAGGTCCTTGGGCCGCGTGCGGACCGCTGGCCGCGTGTTTCCATTCCCTGGTCTAATCGAACATTTCGCACATTGCTCGCCAGTTTCTTAAATGGAATTCTTTGTCCACCTTTGATGATTTAGAAGTTGGTTAAATTACCTTGCCTTATTAAGGAAATATTCAGAACACTGAAACTAGTGTAACTTACACCATTGAATAGTTTGCAACATGTATCTTGTTGCGGTGTCATAGATTGCTTCGGCTTGTTTTAACACTCCGGCGAAAGTTAGCGCTTTGTTCTAATGTCTCAAGGTTGAGATCGACGATGCTTAGAAATGCAGCAGTAGAGGCTTGAAAATAATTTCTGTATTTTTACTCAATCACACAGGAAGAAAAATATAGAAAGCTATTTCGCATGTACTCTCCATAAAACGCGGACACTCCAATACTTACTTCGTTAAATGTAGTTTCGAGCTTCACAGTGGGTGTAACACTAGCACAGCAATCTCATGAACCTACAGACAATCATTGCATGTATCTCCAGTAGAAACTACAATTCAGGTAAGTAGCTAGGACATACGATAAGGCGAAAGCATGATCATCATCGCATTTAGAGGATGTCATAACTTCTAATGAGGCGTTCATTTTGGCTAGTTCTACTGCGTAAGGGTTTTCATCGCATCTCGCATTTCACAGCGGCTGCTTGCTTTCCATGTGAACCATTCATGGTGGCAGAACAATGCCTGCTTCTAATCCAACTGCATAACCACCACTATGTCGACAGGTGTACGAAAGAACTTCCAAAATTGAAAGCAAGAAGGAAGAACCATGAGGTGGCATGCGATATAATCTGTTTATTTATTCGGTGGTGTCGTCTAAGATCCCACGGTAGATTCCTGCAACGAAGGAAAAAAATACGTGATGCCATGAAGAATTCAGTTAATGCGTACTGAAAGTAAGTAGTAGAAGTCGGGTAAATTCCCACATCCGAATGAATTACGCTGCTTTACGGCGAAAAACTTACGAGGTGCACTGCTAATGCTACACAGCCGCTCTGGGAAGGCGTCCTCTACAAATACACGCTTGGCTGCACACTCACAGCGCGCAACGTGGCTTATATTAGTCGACATGTGTTTAACAAAGAAACGCAGCAGCTGTGCATTCGCAACATTTAGCGGATCACAGCGTGTTTCAGCTTGCGTATTTGACCAGTTTAATCCTCCAACACCACAACAAGACTTGTATATATATAGCCCACCTTTGACCAAGCTACGATGTCATGTGATGATGGTGTAGGCTTATGCCACAACGGCAATATCTGACTTTACGTCACACGACGTTACGCCAGAATTTGTGACGTTATGATGACGTCACAAATATTCGCGATCTGTCACGTCATCACAACCTGATAATTTTTTGGCGCCACTCGTCCCCGACGAAGCGCGCGCTGACGGTCAAATTTGGTGTTTACTGAGGCCTATAGGGCTTTCGCCTTATATGCCACCTATCATGGCTCCACGCGAAGTACTTTCTCAACGCTGTGAAACAAAGGTTGACTGCACATGTTTCGCATAAAACATTTTTTTTCTGCTCACCATTCCTTTGCTCGTAGCAGTTTTGGTACTTTTCAATTTCTTGAGGTTGGGTCTGAGGACCCTCAGGCGCCTTCCCATGCATACGTGGATATCAAGAGTATTCCCCGTTTCCGAATCTGCCAAAATCCAGAATGTGTATCTTCGATTGACCACCTTGTCCCGCATGTACTGGCGAAATACCAGAGCGACATTTTCATTTCAACATTTTCTCATACACGGAAATGTTCCGACGCGGTTGAAAAAACAGCCGAATGAATCGTTCATGTGTTGCAGTAGAGAAGATGGTGGTCTTCTCTAGATTAGAGGCAGTCAAGAAGGCAAACAACGCCTTGAACCTTTTCCGTGGCATTACTGGCGGTGGACTCCAACAGCAATGCAGGAGCGGGACTTTGAAGTCTGATGAACTTGCGCATCTCCTTCTCATTGTCCTCCTCTATCTCCGTCCCACTAACTGTGCGTCGGTTTTTCGAACATATGCATCAAAACATACTAATTTGTGTGGTTGCATATCTCTCTGACAACTTCTGCGGTGAAATAAAGCACGAAGAAGACACCACACGGTACCGCTGTCTTGGCGGAGAAAACTCCGCTCATTCAACAGCCGGCGCCAAATGCTCCCGCCCGAACGAAGATGGCACCTCGGAGTTAAGACCCGGGACCTTTGGAACGCTCCGGATACGTCCATATCAACGCGCGACAGCAATAAACTGGCCCGTGGGGAGAGCGAAACTTACCGGCGGACACCAGCTGTTGCGCGGCGGTTTAAAGGGCCCCTCTCCAGGTTACATAAGGAATTTTAGTTAGACACTGAGAGTTGTTGAGCGCCCAATAAAAAACATTATGCCAAAAGAATTTTTCGTGTCATTCCAGTAGAAGCTGAGAAAACGGATGTTTTGAGGCGGCGCGAAACCATGTTGCGCGGAGGCAAGCTCGACACCCTTGCCACAAGCCCCGTGTAGCCTTTGCAAACCAAATCTCTTCCCTGCCCTCTTCTAGTTGTCATGAGTAAAGGGGCACGAGGCGCATGCCGAAAGGCGGAATGGGGCGATGGTGTGCGGGGCACAGAATTTCCCCGATGGTGTGCACACCTTCCACGTCCGCGCACGCCATTGGCCGGGAAAAGGCGCGTGCCACGCGAGCCGAGCTGAGGTGAGGGTCCCCCGCGGAAGAAGCAGTCATTGTTCGGTGGAGTTGGAGAAGAGCAAGGTGGTGCAAGCCAGCGTCGCACTCGCGACGACAACAGCAGGGCCCAGTTCTGGAGACAGCGGCACGAGAGGCCTGGGAGGGTGGCCGTCGACCTTGGTGTCTACCGAGCGACCTCAGCTCGACAAGACGGCAACCTACCGACAGTCCCCGGAGAGCCACGTCGGCAAGTTGATCCGGTGGCACTGAGGAGAGGGCGAGAGTTAGGCCTACCGGGCGAGACGGACGTTCTCGACAAAAGACGGAAGCATCGGCGATGAGAGCGACCAGCGAGGCGGCTCACCAACGACGACGACTCTAAGACGTCGTCAGGTGCTTTGACGACGGGACAAGGCGTCGACTTGGGCACAGAACCGAGTCAGCAAACACCACGATCGTAAGAACGTTCGATTGGGATAGCGAGACTGAGACGCCATAGTGGCCAGACTTTCGAGTTAGTGGGAGCTAAGCATAGCTCGAATGTTTTGCGACTTTTGTTAGTGATTGCGCAATAGCTTTGCTTTTTCGCACATATAAATTGTAAATTTTTAGTGTGTGTGAAGTTTGTTCGCCGTCTTGTGAGATAAAGTGTGCCACGGTCTCCTGGCTCTCTCTCTCTCCAAACTCCATCCCACATTGCAAGAGCTCCCGAGATACGTGACAGGTGTGCCGCATGAACATATGGTTAAACGCGGGAGGATAAAGGAGTCTAATGGGCGCTGGAAGGCGGTAAAAAATTAGCTTTGTTGTAAGGGGTGGCGTGTGCACGACGCGCGAGGCGCGAGAACACAACCGCATGCGAAACGGGGGTAGATTACTCTCGCGTCTCGCTCCGATTCTCAGTAAAAAAATAGAAAAGAAAACGCACACAATCTGTCTGTGTGTTTTATTGTTGCTCTCAAGTTTTATTCATCTATTCAAGCAACAAGTTACACAATCTACACGTTGTGTCAAATAATTATCGCAATCTCACGTGCTACTGTTGGCGACGTCAGAGCGCAGTCGTCTAGGTAGAGGAACGACGTCACAGCACTACCGTCTACGTAGGGCCATTCCATCGTGTACGTCATCCGCTCATTCTCTGGGCGCGCGCCCGCGAGAAGAAGCTTGAAATTTGACCCATTTCCGCGGCGCGTAGCGTCGCTAATTTTGGCAGACGTGAGTATGAACGCCCAGTGTATACACTGCGCTCGTCAGCTCAAAATTGTCAAACTTGGTGAGGGGCACATTGTAGCACAATCGCAGTCCGTACTGAAGTCTGAAGAATCGAAGTCGTCTCTCGTGTCTTCGTTGCTAACATCATCCAGAGTTTCCCGCAGAGATTCGTCGAACTCCGTCGAAATTCGCCGTTATCGTGGAGCCCCCGCGAGAGATGTAGACGCCGTAACCGAAACAACGAGCGCTCACCTCCCCGACTTCGAAGGACCTTCACAAATCTCCCCGCGGCGGAAAAAAGAAACTCAAAGGCGGAACTGATGAATTACTTCCTCCTTTACCCTTTTGAGTGGGTCAGCTGTCAAGAAGCGCTCAGAGAGCACCAAAATTTGAACCTGAAGTCATCGTTAGCACACTAACGATGGGAATAGGTGCGGTCACGAAAAGATAAAACTCCAACGCTGATGCACAAACATCATCTCTGAGAAAAAGTGCCATGTTATTCACTGTAGCTTTCATTGACACACACACACATACACAGATATATATATATATATATATGTATATATATATATATATATATATATATATATATATGTATATATATATATATATATATATATATATATATATATATATATATATATATATATATATATATTACAATAATTAGCCGGCAGGATGACAGAGGACAAAGAAGCGAGCACCACGAGCAGCAGCTATGATGGCCGCTCTGTGGAAGACGACGTTGAGGTGTCTGCTCTTGTGTTATCTGAATATAAACTTACTTTCCTGGTCGCAACGTGTCCTTTAAATTGTTATTTGCGCGTTGCGGCAACATATATAATGTTACGGGTAGTATATGTTGGGTTAGCACTGGTCGAGCTACCACTGCACACAGTGCACGAAAATGGAGGTCAAAAGGCAGCTCCTGACTGCCCCACAACGACGTCCTCTAGATCCATTCGGTGTCCCCGTGCCAGAGTGACTTGTCCGTACCCGTTCCTCTATATATATATATATATATATATATATATATATATATATATATATATAAACAATAAACAATGAAGAGCTAACAAAGGACCCGGAAGTAAACGTTAAAAAAATCAAGCACGTAGGAAAAATTGTCTTATAAACAATTACAGAATTACAGTACAATTTCAGAAACAATTACAGAAGAATTTTTCCTACGTGCTTGATTTTTTAACTATACATATATACGCCACGCCCACTTCTTGTTTTATTTCATGTGTTCGGGTTTGACCAGCAAGGACGGTTATCAACGCTCGACGCTGTCCGCGAAGCAGTGTTCAAGAAGCTTCCCGATTGTACTAGATCGTTTTGTTAAGATTGCGCGCCGCACGCGAATGTTCCAGCTTTGTCTAGAGATAACGCCGCCACCAACGACATCGCTGGAAAGTTCGATAGCGCCTGTATAAAAGCCGACGCTCTTGACCACTTGTCTGTTGATCGACGGTCGACGCTCTGTTCGCCGCTATCAGTTTATTGCTGTAGCTGGAGTTTCATTTTCCCGGCCACAAGTTCGGCCTAATAAAGAGTTTCATCTCGGACGTGCTGACTGCTGCCTTCGTCGACGTCACGACCACGTGCTATCTGGTGGAGGTGCTGTTCCTTCATGATCCGGACGCCCCCGTCAAGCCGTGAACCCAGCCCCCAGCGCGGAGAAGACATCGACGCCAACCACGACCAGCGAACTAGCCGTAGGCAACAAGGCCTAGCACCGGAGTACGGGCCTCTACCAGACAACACTCGGAACAGAAAGGCCAGGACCACGACTGCGGCAACGATGACAGACACTGCGCCACCGCCCGCGATCACCGCCCGCGATCGTGATGCAGCAGCCAAGGGAGCCGCCGATCTTTCGGGGATCATCATGTGAGGACCCAGAAACGTGGCTCGAGTCGTACGAGAGGACTGCGGCCTTCAACAACTGGGACCTCAGCGACAAGTTACGCTACGTGTACTTCGCTTTGGAAGACAGCGCCAGGACGTGGTTCGAGAACAGGGAGTCTACGCTGACAACGTGGGACATCTTCCGGACCAGCTTCCTCGCAGCGTTCACAAGCGCCGTGCGAAAAGAAAGGGCCGCCGCTTTACTAGAGACACGGGTCCAGCTCCCGAATGAAAGAGTGACAATCTTCGTGGAAGAAATGGCCAGACTCTTCCGCCACACCGACACTAACATGACCGAGGAGAAGAAGGTCCGTTTCCTCATGCGAGGAGTAAGGCAAGAGCTCTTCGCTGGGCTCATGCGGAACCCACCCAAGACAGTCCAGGAATTTGTCTCCGAGGCCACAACAATCGAGAGCACGTTGGAAATGCGCACCCGGCAATACAACCGCCGCTTTACCCAAGATAGCACAGCGGTTCAAGCTATCGGCTCCGACGATCTGCGCGAGACCATAAGGGCCGTAGTGCGCGAAGAACTTCGTCGAATGTTCCCGTCGTGCCAGGCTCAAGATGCCTCGATCGCAGACATCGTCCGACAGGAAATCCAGCAGTCCCTGGGCGTCCCTGAGTCAGCGCAGCCGCAGCTGCAAGCAATGAGCTATGCCCGACGCAACGCCCCCCCTCCTCGACCACGCCAAGACGTCGCGCCGTCCCAGCACTTTCGCCGCGAGGCATCACCGCCGCCACCACCGACGTCATACCGCCCGCCAGCCGGCCAGCGATACACGCCGAGGAAGACCGACGTTTGGTGCGCCCCTGATAACCGCCCGCTCTGCTACCACTGCGGGGAGGCCGGCCACACGTACCGCCGATGCCAGTACCGACAGATGGGGCTACGCGGATTCGCCGTTAACGCGCCGCGCCCGCAGCCAGGCGAACGGCCTCGCGACATCGATGACTACCTCACCGGAACAAAGTGGCAAGAACGACGACCTTCCCGCTCGCCGTGGCCCGGCCGCTACATGTCACCGCACCGCCGGCAGTACACTGGCCCAAACCGGGGCCGGTTGTCTAGCCCGTATCCGGAAAACTAAGGGCAGCAACCGATGGAGGTGCGGTTGCTGTACGACGAACTACCGAAGATCCTCCGCCGCCGACGACAACGCCGCAACAGAATCTAAAGAACACGCCGCAAGCCGAACGAAGCCTTGACGTCGAAACTTCACGGCCCGAGGAAGACCTGACGACGCAACGTCGAAGCAGCGGAACAAACCGACGCAGCTGTTACCCGACGCCGCGACCCAACCGCAACGCAAGACGACGAACTAGCGACCTCGACGTTCTCATTGACGGCCACAACGTCACTGCTCTCGTCGACACTGGAGCCGACTATTGCGTCATCAGTGGGCCTTTCGCCACTAAGTTGAAAAAGTTAAGACTGCTTGGGAAGGCCCCGAAATCCGTACTGCTGGAGGCCATCTAATAACGCCGTCTGGAGTCTGCACAGCAAGAGTAACAATCAATAATCGCACGTATCCTGCGAGTTTCGTAATCCTGCAACACTGCTCCAGTGACGTCATACTTGGTATGGATTTCTTAAACGATAACGGCGCCGTAATCAACTTAAGAACCAAGTCGATAACCCTATCGTCGGACAAAACGACACCGCCGGGTACGAATCCATGTCACCATGCCCTGAACGTGCTCGAGGATTAAGTTACCACCCCGCCTCGCTCCAGCGTCATAATTCCCGTCAATACAGAAAAAGCTGAAGCCATCGAAGGTGTCATCGAGAGCGATCAGCGTTTACCGCGGCATTTACGTCGCAAGGAGCATTGCTCGGTTGCATGAAGGAAAAGGAAGCGTGATGCTAACAAACTTCATCCAAGAATACAGGCACTTAAACAGGGGTGCCTGTATTCTTGGCTGAAGCATACAATTGCAACAATTGCATACATCGAAGAAATCCTGGCCGTTAGCGATGCGTTCACCTTTTCAGATTCTGACGAAGCTACGACGACTACCCCAATACCTGAGCTACCCTTCGACATAAACCCAAGTCTTCCCGCTCGCCAACAGCAACAGCTTCGATGCCTTCTGCAGAAAAACAAGGACTGTTTTTCGTCGTCATCGCGGGTCCGAAAAACGCCCCTTGCTAAGCACCGTATTATAACAGAAGAAAATGCTCGTCCACTCCGTCAGAGTCCCTACCGGGTTTCGACGCGGGAATGGGAGGCCGTGAAGAAACAGGTCGACGAAATGCTACGCGACGACATCATCCAGCCCTCGAAGAGTCTGTGGGCATCCCCTGTGGTGCTGGTGAAGAAGAAGGATGGGACTCTCCGTTTTTGCGTCCATTATCGTCGCCTGAACAAAGTCACGAAGAAGGACGTGTATCCCCTTCTCCGGATAGACGACAATCTGGATCGATTACACAATGCAAAGTACTTTTCGTCGGTGGACCTCAAGACCGGTTATTGGCAAATAGAAGTCGACGAGAGAGACCGAGAAAAGACTGCCTTTATAACACCAGACGGCCTGTTTGAGTTCAAGGTCATGCCTTTTGGTCTTTGCTGGGCACCTGCGACTTTTGAACGGGTTATGGATACAGTACTGGCCGGCTTGAAGTGGCAGGCGTGCCTCCTGTACTTGGACGACGTTGTTGTGTTTTCCTCAAACTTCGACGTACACCTTCGGCGCCTTGAATACGTACTTCAAGCAATCAAGACCTCCGGACTCACTTTGGAGCCTGATAAGTGCCGCTTCGCGTACGAGGAGCTCTTGTTCTTGGGTCATGTGATCAGCAAGGATGGTGTTCGCCCGGACCCGCGAAAAACAGCTGCCATCGCTGACTTCCCGACGCCCACCGACAAGAAGGCCGTACGCCGTTTTCTCGGCTTGTGCGCCTATTACAGACGTTTCGTCAAGGAATTTTCACGAATCGCCGAGCCACTGACGCAACTCACGGAGGCTGACGTCGAATTCAGGTGGGAATCGTCGCAAGTTCAGGCATTTCAAGAATTGAAACGACGCCTGCAGACGCCTCCGATACTCGCGCATTTCGACGAGCACGCCGGTACGGAAATCCACACCGACGCAAGCAGCGTAGGACTCGGCGCCGTCCTTGTGCCGAAGACCGACGGATTGGAAAGGGTCATCAGTTATCCTAGCCGGTCGCTATGAAATGCAGAAATCAACTATTCAACAACAGAAAAGGAGTGCCTGGCCATCATCTGGGCTACATCGAAGTTTCGCCCCTACATCTACGGCGGGCCCTTCAAAGTTGTGAGCGACCACCACGCCTTGTGTTGGCTAGCCAACTTGAAGGACCCTTCAGGTCGCCTCGCACGGTGGAGCCTAAGACTTCAAGAATTCGACATTATCGTCGTTTACAAGTCCGGAAGAAAACACTCCGACGCCGACTGCTTGTCTCGTGCCCCCAGTCAACGCACCGCCGCAGGACGACCACGATTATGACTGCTTCTTGGGCACCATAAGTGCCGACGACTTCGCTGAACGACAGCAAGCCGACCAGGAACTCAGGGGCCTTGTGGAATACCTCAAACGTAGGACCGCCGTTGTTCCGAAAGTATTCAGGTGGGGATTGGCGTCATTTCTCTTGAAAAAAGACGTCCTCGTAAAGAAGAACTTCTCTCCGGCCCGGGCCAACTACCTTATCGTTGTACCTTTGGCACAGCGACCAGAAGTTCTGCAGGCCCTGCACGAAGACCCGACGGCTGGCCACCTCGGCTTTTCCCCCACGCTCGCGAGGATACAGGAAAAATACTACTGGCCACGCCTTCCTGCCGACGTCGCCCACTACGTTAAGACTTGCCGAGATTGCCAGCGACGGAAGACACCGCCGACTAGGCCAGCGGGACTTCTGCAGCCAATTGAACCACCTCACCGGCCGTTCCAGCAAATCGGGATGGACCTACTGGGGCCGTTCCCGACGTCCACCTCCGGCAACAAGTGGATCGTTGTAGCAACTGACTACCACACCCGCTACGCCGACACAAAGGCCTTGCCAAAGCAGTGCCGCCGAGGTAGCCAAGTTCTTCGTGGAGAACATCGTTTTGCGTCATGGCGCCCCAGAGGTCCTCATCACAGACAGAGGTACCGCCTTTACTGCGGGCCTAACTCAGGCGATCTTCGAGAAGAGCCACCGCCGCACCACCGACTACTACCCGCAGACCAATGGCCTCACCGAGTGTCTGAATAAGACCATCGCCGACATGCTGGCCATTTACGTCGACGTTGAGCACAAGACGTGGGTCGCCGTCCTTCCGTACGTCACCTTCGCTTACAACACGGCCGTCCATGAAACGACGCAGATGACGCCGTACATGTTGGTCTACGGAAGAAGCCCGGCGACGACGCTCGACGCCATGCTACCGAACGTCACCGACGAAGACAACATCGACGCGGGCCGTGGCACGGCCTTTGTCAGAATGACTATATATATATCCGTGTGTGTGGGCACGTGTCACGATAGAGTGGATTCCATTTCTTCAGAGACCAGCTGTTCATTCTGCATTCTGTCGACGTTTCGACGGGAACCGTGTCTTTCTCACAAGGTAATAATCACAAGCTGTACCTGTCCTCCTACACTGTGAATAGACTTTACCGACACCTATGGGGCTTTAGGGACGAAAAGAACAATGCACGAATTAACCTTTCTCTTTGGAAATTGAGGCCGAGGAACTCGACTCATTGTAGCGGGGTAAAATCGAAAGCTTAAAAAGGGCCTGCAACACTTCTTCAGCATGGTCAGCAAACGCTGCCGAAGATGACTTTTTAAAGGCTCGTTTTTTGTTTGTTAGACACAATATTAATGAGAAGACAATAAATCCAAAAGAAAGTATAGGGGATGTTATTTGTAATAATTGGGATATAAATGTGAAGAAATTAAAGTTGCCAAAAGATAGCTTGCCGCGGGCAGGGACCGAACCTCCGACCTTCGAATAACGCGTCCGATGCTCTACCACTGAGCTACGGCGGCGGTCATCCCCCGTCAAGATTATGGGTTATATATATGCACTTAAACCTAGGAGATTTAGTCAGCGCCGATCGCAGCCATGGCGGCGAGTGTGGAACTTTGTTTTTTTCTGCTATTTGGCGTCACGTAGCACGTGATCTTCTTACGAGCTGCCAGCTGACCAATAAGCATTGTAGTGCAGCATGCGGCCTGGAATTTACAATTAATTATCGGAATCAGCTAGAAATCGCTGCTTTTTCTCTCAACAAATGCTGCCATAAACCGAAATGACCGCGCCATAAACTCAAGTCCACGGCCATTGGCTGATTTGAACATTGGAAGCTGCGATCACACTGAAAGCAGGCCACGCGTTGGAACAAAGAACAAACAGAAGCGCTCAATTTCATGACGCGCACTGACGAACGGACGCATCTTCTTGCCTCCTTGTCACTACCCTCCACTGCGCAGCTTTCAGCGCGCACTCGCTGGGACAAGAGGAGGGAGAAAGCGCTTAAAGCGTGCGAGAAATCTCTGCAACTCCACTCTTACTTGGCGGATACTAAAAATTTTCCGGCAGTCCACTGGTGACGCAATAAATTCCTTCACTGAAGCCATTCAAGTATTACTGAAGTGTTGCAGGGCTCCTTTAAAAGATTGGAAAGAGATAACGCTCCGCCACAGGAGATACACTGAAAATACCAGACCTGCGCATATTCATAGAGACACCCCAAATAATCAAACGTCACTAACCTTTCAGATAAGGAATTGAGGAGGTGAAATTGACTGTACTATTAGTGACTGTACTATCAGCGTTCGTGCTGACAAGTCTTTCTCTGTCCTACGTCTCTTGAGCTGTTTCAATATGGACTCTACTATCGCGTGGAATTGCATCCTGCCCTAGCACTGGAAACTACGATGAGTTCATGCTTTTGAATATCCCACACAACTTCCCACAAAATCTATGATGGGAGGAATATTCAGTCAACGAGCACCCCACAAAAAATATTTTGTTTTCGGAATAATTGCATGGCAATGGACCCCAACCGCCCACAGGGATCGATGCCTAGGTCTCTTATAAACGCACTTCAGAAGGACGGCACACATCCGTACAAGACGCACAAACCAAGTATGAATATTATTTCAAAGAAAGAAATAAAATCGCTTTTCGCGTAGAGCAACTGCCGAGATCTCTTCATTAGACCGGCAGACACAGGAGGGGCGATTGTTATCATAAATAAGTCGGACTACATTGAGGAAGGAAAGCAACAACTTGACAACAAGGAACTCTACAACCATTCCTGTTCGTACCCTACACGGAGGTCATTATGACAACCCTGGTCGATCTCGCAAGCTTCAAAAAGCACTTGTTAAAGCACGTTCGGTGCCATGCCGTTTTTTCATGCCGCCCAAAACCAATAAAGAGGGAAACCCTGGCAGGACAGTTATCATTTACGGGAATGGTAAATCAACCTATATTCATTTTTACTGACTCTTTAATCAAAAGCATACCATCTACACATGAGTCTTTCCTACACGACACAAGCCATGTTCTTTGGGAGCTATCTGACGTAAAATTTCCAGGCGGGTCATTTTTGGTGATATTGGACGTTAGTGCACTTTACAAAAATATTCCGCTCGACGGTGGTGTAAATATACCGCACGACGGTGGCACTTCTAGAGTCATATGGCAACCACAATCCTGACGCGTATCCAAGCAACAACGTCATGGAAATTTTACCATGTCCTGGAGTTCAACAGCTAAGTACTTATCAATCAGCACAACCTTCACAACAGCGCACCGCAATGGGTACATGAACGGCCCCAAACTACGTGAACATATATTGAGTCGAATTTTCTCTCACATGTGATGCCCGACATTCATACTATGAACGCTACCTAGAAGACATATTTATTATTTGAACAGATTCTGAAAGATAAGTTTTCAGGTTGCCACATGTTTTGAACCAAAGCACCTCCTCCTTACCATTACGCACTTCTATTCAAACCCCGAAATAAGCTTCCTTGATGTGCACATTCGAATAGAGGATGGTGCGTTGATCACTAGTATAAAAAAAAAACCTACGGACAGGCAATAGTACCTGCACTACAAAAGCTGCCACCTGCGCCACTGCAAGACCACCATTTCATACTTAGAAGTACACAAATTTAGAATATTTCGCACTGAATATTTCCGCTAAAACACCACGTGTATGCGTGATGTACTTCTTGGGCAGGAATGCCCGTCAACTATCATTGATGACACGATCGAAAAAGCGGGAAATATGTGCCGCCAAATTCTACTGTATCAACAAAAATATGCCGATTGGCAGCGCCAGAGAAATTTTGTATTAACCTTCACAAACAACCCAGCCAACATTAATATGATCTATCAAAAAACACTTCAATAGAATGAACCATTATTCGAAATTTTCACCTCGCCTCCACGCGTTTCATATTGGCAGTCAAGAAGAAATAGGATTAATTTCATACACTAAAAAACAAGTGACAGCGCCTAAATCGTGTGTCTTTCATGCGGAAAAGAAGGTGTAGTGTATGCAAATACGAGCGCACCGGAAGAATTAGGGAAAGCACGTATTCATATTTTAAGCCCAGGGTAAGAGGTGCACTCTACCGCAACTAAGGTATCGTCACATACTTTTTGGAATGTGAGATACGTAACATGCAGTATGTAGGCCAAAGAGACACATGTATGCTGCCGGCCCAGCCCTCCGCTTTCTAAACATCTGATATAGAAAGTTCACAGCTTTGAGAATGGAAACGGGATTGTTCTTTTGCCTACAGATTCAACGATATAAGAGACAGAATATATGAATGGCGCTTTCTCTGCCTTACAATCATTAAAAGGTGCAAGCGCCACTCTAAATTAGTCCGCGCCTCCTTGCCACCTATTGTGATAATTAAAATATTTCCACTAACACCGCTCCCTAGCGCATTTGTACGTTTATGCATCGGCGAATGAAGCCTCCCTAAGATTCATTCGCCGCTTAGCTAAAGCACAGCCGGCACGTGCAGATAAGAGGTGCCCGATGTAGTATAAAGTGTCCTTACACTAAAATGCTTTTAGTCTGGCTCTTTCCTTTAGACCAATTCTCTCTTTGTACATCTCCTAATACATACAACGAATACTGACGGCGAGGCAGCATTATCGCCTTCTTCATATGTTACACTGACGCCGACACATTAAATCACGCGCTGAAAGTCATCAGAACGCTTTCCTAAGATTCCAGTCATAGCGGCTTCTGGCAGCATTAGCGACACCATGTAGATTCCAAATGATTGCTTTGATCTGCACGCAACTATATGGGGTCATTTAGAAGAGAAGACTGCTGCGCGAGTTGGTATTCCATTATTCCCTTTGTTGACGTTTTTGGAGGTTTGCTTGATATATGGGGTCACTTGCTCCTCGGTGAGTGTCGCTGTAGCGCGAGTGAAGTCCCGAGGCTTGTTAACCAATCGGCTGCACAAGACCTGAAAGGGCACTTATATAAAGATGAGATGGCGGGCTAGAGTAGACGGGGACAGCCCTAGTGGCAATGCACATAGGTGTGTCGTGGGCAGGTGTCGCTCGTCGGCGATAACAACGGCCGTCTTGTGCCTATTCTTTTTGACTCAGTAGCAAGGGGACCTCGATTTTTTCAAGTTGGCTTTGCGAAGGACACTTTAGATTTGTTTTTGGAATCTTTTCTTCAGTTTTTCCGCTTTCACTCGAAAGAAAAAGGCTGGCACATGACACGCCACTCGAGACTACGCATGGCAGATTTATTCTGTGAATTGCCATCTGTGAGATGTTTAAAAATGAAGTAAGAAACATGAAATACTCGTGCCATGAGGAAATCGTGCGGCTCGACCATGGTCAATATGATTTTTATCCTCACACATTCCTGTTATCCAACAGTGTTGCGCGTCGCAGCTTGTCTCGTTAAAGAGCATTACAGGTCGCAACTAACTGCTACTAAGGAAGCCTCAATGGGGGCGAGCTCTACCGATTGAACAAAGGTAATTTTTCGCTTGCTAAACTGTAAAGAGACGTACTGGTTGCAAAAATTTATACGTATGTAAATTTTTATGTGCATGAGTGAAGGTATGTTACGAAAATGTAGTATGCGCGCCACAAGGTATTCGTGGGTTTGCTTTTGCTGAATGCTACTCACCATGTAGATCCTTTGAATGTCACCATTTGCGAATTCTGGCGAAATAGCGTTGTCTACGTGCTTGCGCAGCAAGAGCTCAGCACCAGCTACAAAACTTAGCTGCACAAGCCAACCCGTCGGCGTGTTGCGAATATGTACCGTGATCTCTCCTCCAATCGGCACACCATGTCTATGATATTCTATGGCCCTGACCTCCTTCTTATCCCTGATAAGAACTCTGAAGCTGAAACGAGAATCAGAGAACACAGTAGTCTTGTGTGATTACCAAATCAGCAGCAAAATTATTCTATTTGATCAATTGCACAAGTGAAGAAACCTGCAACCAATTGCTACGATGACTAAAATTTTTGTACAGTGTGCTACTTAAACACATGACGCTCCGACGCTGATATGTCAACAGGATAACCTCGTTGAATGCTTTACTGCGATAGCAATAGCAGAAGGATGGCGAATCGGCGCAAATAGCGAACGTCTGGCTTCGTCATCATGTTTCCTATGGTGGTTCGTACAATATTCATGGGCGATGAGACTGCAACGCGCTCCGCGGGCGTTACGCTTGTTGAGTGGTGGCAGCTAACTTGAGACGAAGGACGAGAGAAATGCATGTTTCGTTGTTTTTGTTATTTTCGCCCTCCGCCTTTAGTAAGCTGCAACCACTAAAGATGCAAGATTACCAACAACAAGTCCAGATGTACGCTATTATATTGCGGTACGCGGTAGAAACAAGATGAGCATGCGAGAGAGCGCTCAGCCTTTGCCCTCTTCCAGGCAAAAGAGGGTGGGGGGGAAGCGTCGCATATCAACCGCGATTTTCCCGTCTACTCAGCTGGACCTGGGCAATGAGGCCACTGCTGTGTTGAAAAAACGTCACAACAGGTGGCTCGTGCAGCGATCCTCCTGCTTACGCTGATGATTGCTTACACGTTGATGCTGCCTATTCGTACAATTTCAACTACCGGTAGAGGGAAACGGCAGGTAGTATTGTCACAGAAAGCCTGACAGAAGTGATTGCTGAATGCTGTACCTAATTTCACGAGTAGGTTATTTCAATTAGTGACTGAGTTTTAAAGTATGCTATTTGATTTTCATTATCCTGCTGCATTCAAGTAATTTCTGCCATTGCTGTATCAATGCAGACTTTCGCCCCAGCAGACAGATTGTAACGAAGCGAATCCCCTTGAGGCTCGTGTTGCAAGTGCTCTATCATTTACCATTCAATTTCAGTGTTATATGATGAAAATTTTATTCAAAACAGCGCGAAGAGTTTTTGCGCGGTGACAAGTGGAAGAATATTGTGTGTGTCCTTACGTTCACTTTCTTCTCCCCGCCTTTTGTTGTGCTTCAAATGCCGCACTCTCACTTTCATTACTGACATTCGTGATTGATTGTACAAATTGTTCTTTTCAGTATGAGGTGCGTATGCCTTTGTTTAAAGTTCGAGAAAAAAAGGTCAAGTGTTGTGCATCAATATTCTGTAGGCGACCGTAATTCTTGGCTTAGGTGTTAGCTGGTGGCTCTCGACAATCGGTGTTCGTGTGTTTTGGATTATCTCTTAGTGCCCAAGGATACATCGGTGGTGTCACGCGTTGGATGAGAGTGAGCCCCGTACCCCTCTTCTAGTTCACAATACCACGGTACACCCAGGAGTGCAACTGATCTTACCCGTGTATACAGACGCTACATTCATATCGACGATAGCGACACCTAGTGGCCAACAGTGCTAGATGGTAGAAGCGAAGGGACGAAGGGCGCTTGAACTGCTGCGCACTAGGTGTCACGGCCGTCGAGATCAGTTATAGAGACTGTGACCAACGCTTGCGTCCAAAGAGTACTGGCGCCGGCACGCGTTCGACGCGAGCGAGTCCACAAGCCCTCTTCTATTTCACTGTACTATGGCACACCCAAAGAGCAACTGTTGCCATTAGCAGGCGCGCGCTCTTATATGGGAGAGGAGGCAGGGCGAGGCGCGCGACACCTGGCGAGCGCTGGAGCCAGTGCACCCTACGCGATCCCTGTCTACTGAGGTGTGTACAGTCAACCACAAAAGTATGCGGACCACGCGAGCGCGTGCCAAACTGCTTGTCCGCGCCACCTAGCGGCGCGCCATCTACCGTCGACCGCAGCGCTGGGCCGGAAATTCGTCTTATCGTTATTGACTGGCCTTTCAATTTTCTACTGCCACGCAGTGCATTGTTAGTTCGCAGTTTTCACGCAAAGCGCTTATCTGCAGTATGACCTAAAGTCCCTGAAACTTCGTAAAGTAGCGACATACGTGCATAAAAGCGCGCCTCCTCTCTTTTCTCCCTCCTCTGCCCTCTCCGAGGCTGACGCCGAGTCGGCATTGGCCAACTGCCATCACGTGGGACAGCGCGTCGCGTTCGTCTATTTACAGTCGCTCGCGACTGCCATCTTTGCTCTCGAAGTGCGGGCTCGCTGGTTCTCAGCGCACGTGTTCTATGGATACGCACTTTCTATACCACGTGCCTTGTGCTCTGTGATACCTTGCGCACAAGACCGACGTCGCGGTTGGTTGCCATGGGCTTCTGCTGCGCTTTCGGATGCCGAAACAAATAAAGCGAAGGCAAAAACCGTCCGGGAAGCGCAACGAGCTGCGAAGGAAGGCTTGGTTACACCGAATCGGAAGATAGAACATTCGGCCGACGCTTTCGACGCGACTGTGCGAGGTAAGTTTCTATCCTCCTAGTATAAGTACTCGTCGAGGTTCGCGCAAATAGCTGCGTGCTATAACGCCGTAGACAGGTGTCAGTTAATTGTGCAGTACGTCGCTATTCCTCACACGTTTTATTGCTGCTTCTACGGGGTCTGTACTCAGTGTTTTTTTTTTTCAAGAATATATGGTTAGGTTTTCTGCTTGACGTGATGCGCCTACAGGTTTGAGTTTACGGTATTGGTTTGTGCGCCTAGCATGGCACGCCGACTACGGAGGCACGCCGACTGACGATCGAAAATGCGATTGCGAAACTTCAGATATTCGGCGCAGTTCTTTTGAAGAAACAAAGCTCCGGTGTGAAAACTCACATTAGGAGTGGTACTCTCTGTTTGTTTTTGTTGCGTGCTCGGTTGTTTTTTTTTTTCCTGGAGCAAAGAGCTTTCTCTGGCTTTTGCACATACGTCGACAGATCCGCCGGTGGACTTGCGATAGAAGGTAGGTAGGCAAAGCGTGCGTGCCCAACCGAGTCGCAGGGTGCGTTTATCGTTTAGGAACCTCACGTACACGTGTTATTTAGCGCGAAGGTTTACGTGCCATTCCGTGTGGAGGTTTATATCCGCGAGTGGCTTTCCGCCGCGGTGGAGCAGAGGTTATGTTGCTCGGCTGCACACCCGAAGGTCGCGACCGACCGCGGCGGTCACATTTCGATGGAGGCGAATAGCTTGAGGGCAGTGTGCTGTGAGATGTCAATGCTCATAAAGAACATCAGATGGTCAAAATTTCCCGAGCCCTCCACTACGGCGTCTCTCATAATCATATCGTGGTATTGGGACGTAAAACCCCAGATGATATTAATATCCGCGAGTGGAGCTCTCGCGAAGGAAACGTTTACGGTGGCAGCTGGCTAGTTTATTCTTTCGCTTGCTCGTTCATTGAGCAGCGAGTATAGATCGTATGTCAGGTACGTCTACGAGGCGCACTTGCGCACTATGGTTGGTGCGTCTAATCTCTTAACGAATCAACCAACGCTGTCTTGGCTGGAAATGATGTACGCCTTCTGGCGCATTCTTCTTTCAATGAAGCTCCGAGCTGCTGCTTGAACTGACAGTCATTTTCTAAATAAATATTAGTCGCCACTCTTTAACTAGCATAATACCGCCAACACCCATTGCCCATGTGTTTCTTGCACTCTAAAAACTGTCCGTACCCTTCGTGTAGTCTTCTTGCCCCTCACCAACAACCTTCGTCTGGCTAGTTTGCGCTTCCTTTCTTGAAAACTCGGCGCTCGACGCTTTCCTATCAAGGTGCTGTTTAATAACACGCACGCCATTCGTGCCTGGAAGTACGGGGCGCCCGGCGATAATGCAAGGAAAGACACGCGAGATTGATGGTTATTGTTTCGGGACAGGAATACGCCTCTTAGCGTATTCCTGTTTTGGCGAAAAAGAAAAAAAAAACAAGCGAGCCAAATGCTGGATATCGTTTTGTGGGAAAGAGATGCCTCAAATACGCCCCCTATTATACTGCAGCGTAGAGTGCTACATAATACAGGCACTTATAGCGGCGTTAACTATATTTACCCAACCGATACTTCGGAACGGCTACCTCTAGTGCGTACTGGCAGCCTCAGTGCGTCATTGGTATGCACGACGAATTCGCCTCGCGAGGATGACGTATACAATGTATAAGTTTCGGAAGGCTTCATGTAGAGCGGGACATTAACGTTCAACATTACGCATGTACTTTACAAACGCGTCCTAACATCTCCTAAACACAATATAATTTAAAAAAAAAGGATACCAAGAGCTAGACGGCTAGTGCGAATGCTTAAAGCACGCGCTCTCTTTGCGAAGCGTCGTCTGCTACGCGGGAGCAAGGTAGGTGGCGCCATGCTCGAAAAGAGAGTGCGAAGGAGAGGAGAACGAGGAGGAACGCGAGCGGAGGAGGAAAGTGTCGCTACTTTGCGAAGTTTCAGGGGCTTTAGTATGACCGTCACACTTCTACTTTGATAGCAGGATCGAAGCTATCACGGCGTGCTTCGTAAAGCGTGCCGTTGGGTAGGTATCGTTTTGGGAGAAAGATTGCGACTCATAGAAGTTATGATGATGGACCGCGGCTGCCAAAGAGCGCGTCTCGTGAAAAAGTGAAAGGCGAAAAATATCTGTGCCCAGTCAGAAAACAGACAGGCCGTCGTTTAAGGGAGGGATGCGTCTCGGGCGCTGCGCTGCTCTCGATCGCCGCTGACGTAGCGGAAATGTCGCGAAGAGGCTCTTGGCCACGCGCTCGCGTGGTCCGTAAACTTTTGTGGTTGACTATACGTGAAGCGAATGCTGTGTAACCCGGAGCACAGCTTGCTTAGCGGGACGGAGGACCAGAACAAAGTGTGCGGCGAGGAGCATGTGACGTCAACTCGCCAGATGTCGCAGTCCTTTAGGGTGCTTTAAGTTATCACGTATCTTAATATTCATTATATATGATATATTGATTATTCATTATATGCGTTTTCCGCGTTCGTGATCTATGTTGTATTTATTGCGTGAACTTTGTGTCTATGGCGCTGCCGATGCAGCGTAGAACGAACCGCCTGGTATAGATCGTATCTGTCAGGTGTCGCTACGAGGCCGATGCGATTGTTTTCCGAAATTTTCTACCCTGGCTCCCCAATTCCCACTCCCATTTCTTATCAATAAAGCTTATTGTTCCTACTATAAAATGTAATTGCTATTTATTACATTACATTACATTACTGCAATTTTAATTGATGGCATACTTTATTGTCCACGCTATCGTGTACAACCCTTAGCTGAACCCATTCATTTGTCTTTTATATATCTTTGTCATGTTCATCATGGATTTGAGAGAATTCACCCCGGCGCTTTACATAGTGTCCTGTAATTAGGCGCATAGTGTCACTTGCTGCTTGTGCACTGAAAAGAACGGTACTTACTATGACTGTAAGGGGTGTCCCACGTATGTCAACTGGAAGATGGCGTAAGATGCCAAAGGGAGTGGAACGGTTGCCAGAAAATATTGGTACCTCTAAAGAAACACACAGAAAGAATGAGAATCAGGGATTGAGTGACCCCTACGAATACTTCCTATGTAATATTTCTATCTATTCAGCCCAGTGGCCCTTCGTAGATGTATGACATAGACATAGGAGAAATGACAAGGCCCAATATGCTGAGGCATTACAAGTATTATTGAAACAGTCTCTAGACCTATGGATTAGTAGATAAGGTAGCAGCCACTAAAGTCAATGATAAAAACTTGAAATGCGAGAGAAAAATTCTGCCAATTTAACGCAGTGAAAATTGTCGCACAGTGAAGCTGTAAGCAGTGGCGTAGAGTTTTCAATTTCCCGGGGAGGCTTGCAGGCTCTTAATTATATATATATATATATATATATATATATATATATATATATATATATATATATATATATATATATATATATATATGATGACTAAGAGCGGCATCGGGGTTCTAGCGCGAGGGGGGCTGATAGAGGCAGAGTAAGAAGAGGGGCAGACAATAGAACAGCTTGGCCCAGGAACGGGTGTTGTCTCTATCTCGTCCTTTACAATGGCGCAGCCTACGACGCGGCTCGAACCTTGAAGCTGAAGCCACGTGTCCTCGAGGGTCCTCAGCAGCGCGGGTCTCTCCATCCAAGGAACGCCGTCCACGCTTCCTCGATCATGGACTCCACGACTCGACCGCTGCTGCCGCTACTCATCGAATCATCCGCGGACGGCGTCCATGCCTCTTTGGTGGTTCCAGCGTACGAACTTCCAGGAACCGTGCAACCACTTTCGTCTGAGAATGTGCACGGGCTCCTGTCGTCTGGGAACGTCGCGTACGCTGCCCGTGACACGCATCCCTTGCCCAGGACTCTTGCAACTAGTGAGCATCAAAGGTACGCCGTTCAGGCTTCCTCGGACGTGGATGTTGCCGTCAGGAGTACTACTACCACTGCATACTCCGTGGACGTCAATCCTCGTTCTCTGTGCGCCTCATCCGACAGCGCCGCGGAGCTGGTGTGTACCATCGCAGAACTCCGCGTCGAGACTAACACCTGGATAGCGTGGTGCACCGAGTTGTATCCTGCCGCTATACCATTATTGTGCGAAATGAATGCCCTGTTTGCTGCAGCTGCCTCACAAGGCTTTGAGTCCAGCTCAGTCCAGAGCCGCAGAGAGCTCCGGTGTGCCCTGACGCAGCTCGCATCCCAACTGGACTCCTTGACGTCGGCATACTCCCGATTTTCGGCTGGCGCACCACCGTCACCGGCCATCTGCCAATTACCGGAGTTCCACGGTTTTCAGAACGACGCCGACAACTGGGTGGTGACCGTGAACGCAATGGGAGCTCGCGAGTGCTGGACGGAGCAGCAGAAGTGGTCCGTGGCCATAGACCGCCTTCGAAATGGTGCCGCGGCGTGGCACAGGTACGAAGGCGTTAGGCAGCAATCCTGGGCCGAGTGGAGCACCAGGCTCATAGCTGCCTTTGGACAGATTGACCACCATCTCGCTGCCACCACCCAATCCAACCTCACCGCTACCGAGGATGGAGCTCTGAAGGGGCACCACCTCGAGGCTGCAACTGCTCATTGCAGCTCACCTGCAGACAGTGTCTCAACCTGCCCTGGGACAAACACACAACTGAGACCAGGCCAACCACCTCATGTCACGGACTCGGCGTCAGTATCCAACGCCATAACATCTCTGCCAGTGACCGAGATCATTTCCTGTCCACATCTGTCGGAAAAGCCACCCCCATGCTCGTCATCTCTTGAGCACTTGGAGGCACCGGCACTTGCTGTACTGGACGCTCCGTCATGCAACGAGCCGTACTTGTCTGTCGATTCAAACGAGATCCTCTGGGACCAGACGGAGGCGGATCTGCATACCTCACATCATGCACTGGCAGAACGTGAGAACGTTTCCAACTTGCTGTGAGACGTCTCTCCAGAAGCCGCCAATGTGTCTGACACGGCGGAGAGTGACCTGCCTGTGCAGCACAAGTCTTCTGCTGTTGGAACGGCTTCTTGCGAGGATGCCCCGGCTGCGATCAGCTCGTCTTGAAGGAAAGCTGGCTTCAGAACGGCGGGGTGGTGCTCCACAGCGACAACGCTGCAAACGCACAAGCGGCGCCGCAGGTCAACGGGGGAACTGAGCTTCCCGTTGCCACAGACGTCTAGTAAGACACCTAGACGCCCCTCGAACCACTGCAAAAAGTGCAGATGGCCTCGTTCGGTAAAGCAAGTGGCGTTACAGGGCCCACCACGTCCTGCCCGGTTCTCTCAACTGCGACGTACTAAACGTGCGGACTACATACGACCACATTATATCAACCAGGGTCGCCCGCCGGAGCACGCTGAGGCACCTTCTCAAGCCAAGTCCCCGCGTGGCCTAGACCGACCAGCGCGACGAAGCCAGTGTCGCTCACCGGAGACGCTTCTCGCAGATCCCCAGTCCACGTTGCAGTGTGGTCAGGGCCGACCACCACGAAGCAGCCAACGCCGCCCACCAGAAACATTGTCGGCAGCTCCACGCGCTCGCAGTCATCGCCGAATGTGATGGCTAAGAGCGGCATTGGGGTTCTAGCGCGAGGGGGGCTGATAGAGGCAGAGGAAAAAGAGGGGCAGACAATAGAACAGCTTGGCCCAGGAACGGGTGTTGTCTCTATCTCGTCCTTTACAATACATATATATATATATATATATATATATATATATATATATATATATATATATATATATATATATATATATATATGTGTGTGTGTGTGTGTGTGTGTGTGTGCTCTAAAGGACTGACGCAAGGCCGGCCTTCGTCGGTGTGATGCAAACATGCCACGATAACGTAATATAAAAAGGTCATTGACGTATCCTAGCGCTGTTAATGGCTGCCAAGCGGTTGTTAAAAGCACGTGGGGAAACCGTGCGCGTGATAGAACACGAAACACGAGAATACGCGCGTGCGCATTTGCGCACGACCAAACGAATAAAACGGTAACAAATGATTAAAATGAGTGAAAAATTCTGAAGCCACATAACAAGTGTGTCTCCGGCACAAACATCAATAAGACGCCATAGGTACAACTGCGAGCAAGTTATCGATAAACATAAGCGCGGGCGTAACATCTTGTCATGATCCGACAACAAAGCTGAAACAGGGAACTAATCTACCACGTGAAAGCATAACGGCAATGATAGCTGGTATATTCAAGAGCGTTTAGAAAACTAGATGGTAAACATGAAAGTGTGCCAGCGCTTTCATTCATGCCACAAGTGACGGCTATAAATTTATACAATAAATACGATTCTCGAAGCACTTTTTCGCGTTGGGAACAGATACGATATTGAAGAATAGTAGCTGTAATATTATCAAATGAGTGGCCCAGAATGTGCATGTGCTTTTATAGCGGAAGGTCAGGAATGGTGGTAGCATGGCACTTGTGGCTGTTAAATCCGTATCTGATGGGCGTTTCGGCTTGTCCTATGTACTGTATTTTTTTGCAGGCGGAGCATTCGAGCAAATAAATGCAATTGTGTCACAAGTGAAATTACCTTTAATTTTATACCAGGAACCAGAAGCAGTGCTTTTAGGAATGTGTGACGTCATCATATGCGCGCAAACCTTGCATCGTGGCTTTTTGCAAGGTCGACAACCGACATTATCGGAAACCCTTGTCTTAGATGAAGTTAGGATGTCATGCAGTTTGCGAGACCGTCTGAAGACTACCCGAGGTGGCAATGGAAAGAATGTTTTAAGATCAGCACTCTGCGTTAGTATGTTGAAATGTTTTTGACAATTGAGGAAACGTTTGGCACCGATGCTGAGTGCGTTAGAACCAGATTACTTTGTGACTGAACTGATGGTTGCTTTTTAGTGCTGCACAAATCCTTGCAATTCAGCGCATCGCCTCTTTCAACAGCGTCCTCAACAATGCGGGGTGGGTATTCATGCTGGATCAAAGATTCGCGGAGTTGTACACAGTTTGCATAAAAGTCTGACTGCTCAGCGCAAATTATTTAAAGCGAAATAGATTCGCGAACAGTTGAAATGAGCTATAAAGGATAAAAGTTCATTGTCACCATGGAGCCGAAACAGCAGCGGGACGATGCTGAACTGCTAGAGCTCATTTATTACCTTGAAGGACTCACCAGTAGCGTGCCGAAATTATTAGCAAAATGGCTGGCATTGTACTGCGTGCACAATAACATGCTTTACAAGAACACCTTTTCACCTAGTTGCCGCTGCTACTTACTCGTCCTTCTCTCATTGCTTCTACCTGAGGCCCTCTACTCTTGCCACAACGAGCCCACCGCTGGTCACTTGGGCTACACCCAGACATTGGCAAGGATTAGCAGCATTTGCAAGGACTGCCCGAAGCTTGCCATGGCCGGGAAAAATTACGTGCAGGCATGTCTAGACTGCCAGCGCCGCAAACCGCCATTCGTCAAGCCAGCCGGCCCGTTGCAGCCTGTTCAAGTGCCGACGACACCACTTGCACAAATCCGCATAAATTTTATGGGCCCTTCGCAACGTCTATTGCCGTAAAAAGGTGGATAATTGTCGCCACCGATTACCCCACCCGATACGCCGAGATAGGAGCCATGCTACAGGCAACAACAGCTGGAGCGGTAGACTTTTTATCTAAGCCATCGTTTTGAGGCACGGTGTTACCGCAGTAGTTATAGGCCTGACTGGCTGCCCAGGCGGCGCTGCGAAAACGGTGCTAAAAAGCGCCCCCTACGACAAGTTCTTTGGTTTCGAGTAGTCAGACTGGCGGCCGCATGCAGCACTAAGCTCAGATGCGCGATGGAGCCGCCGCTGTCGGTTGTGCTGCGCTTTGGATCTCGGCCAATTTCTGGCGTGGTTGAGTTCTTCAGGCCAAGCAATCTGCGTAAACGCAAGAAGCTCGTCAACGTCAAGTATGTTTACGACGTGCAGGAGATTCAATGAACCATTTCGGCGCGCTGCAACTCGCAAGTGCAGCGAATCTCATACGACGTTGAACTCGAGTAAAGTTTTACGAGGCATGCTCGCGCGATTAACGACAGTGCATAAACGAAAAGATTGCTGTTAAAGCCGAAATGATTTGCATTACACGACGAAACGGAATCAAGAAATGTCCAGTGACGAAGGCTAGCCGTCGGCGGCCCGAATGAGCGCATTCGCGCCGTGTGCCGTTTTCTGCCGCATTCAGTCGCAAACACACTTTTTCCCCATGCACGGTCGTAATTTTCAACATTTGCTTCTAGGGAATTCGTAAAATTCTGTCAGCGTGCGGTGGCAGTCGAGAAGCGACGGCGCGCAATGTTTACAGCCGGCCGCTGGAAGCAGCCGGCTGTAAGCTGCCGGAAAAATCGTAGGCACATACGCAGGGTGACTCTTGGCATCGTTTTTCTCGTTTCCCACGAAATGCCGGCTGCATATCCTCGTGATCGCCGTCGGCAGCCACGGCGTGCCGTCTGAACTGCACACAGGGAATATATGCATATATAAACGCGTGCACGCGCGCACGAAAAGTAATCAGCACGTTACGTTGCAAACCACGTTTTGCTCGCGTACTCACTTCACGCGTCGGACGGCACGTATCCAGCGGTTCCGTCGCTCCACTTCGTACGGCTTTCAGGGGAACCAGTAAACCGCATATTAGGATCCTTACCCCCATGTTCGAGGCAATAACCACGCAACAATAACGGCGGCAACCGCGCTTCGGGACCGCGCGCTGCTCAGAGCCGTCGCCCAGACGACCTGCTTTCGGCACGGTTTGTTGAAGCAGGGATCGCTCGTCAAACATGTCAGACTCTGCAGGCATAGCGGACAAGTTCCTGCGTACGTTTTAAGCACTTTTTGAGCCTGGAAACTAGGCGCAAAATTAAGTAAAACGCTCAAAGCAACTGAGAACTGCGTAACTCGCCAGTCGGCGTCCATTTTTGACTACCCAAGCAACTTCGGCGCACGCCACCAGGCTCCGCCACAGTACTCAAAACTCCAGCGCGTCAGCCCTATCATCGAAAATGTACTGCGTTCACGGCCGAGGTTTTGGACACTATTTTTCGGCTAAGTGGTACGCTCACAGCAATATTATGGCGTATAATCCCCCGACGAACGAGCTAACTGAACGTCTCAACCGCACCCTGGCTGATATTACAAGCATGTACGTATATGTAGAGCACGAAAACTAGGACGACATCCTACCCTACGTCACATTTGCATACAACACGGCTCGTCAGGAGGCCACATGGGAGACATCCTTTAATCTCGTTTACGACAGTGAAGTTACAAAAACGTTAGACGCAATGTTCCCTTACGAAAATGACGACGAGACAAACGCTTAAGTGTTTACGCAGCGAGCTGAACGAAGCTAGGCAACTTGCCAGGTTGCGAATCACCGAACAGCAAGACAATGATGCCAGACACCACAATCTCCAGTACAGACCCGTCACATACAACGTAAGCAACATAGTGTGGGTCTGGTCACCTCTTCGTCAGCGTGAGCTTTCTGAAAAGCTATTGCGAAGATACTTCGGGCCTTACGAAATTCTCCGGTGCATCAGTCACGTCAACTACAAGGTTGTTTCGTATGTCTGTTAGTGTCCAAAGCGCCAAATACATTCGCCAGAAATTGTTAACGTGCTTCGGATGAAGCGGTACTTTCAGTGACTATCTGCGCAGTTTATTTATCTTGCTTTATGAGCGTTTATGATCGGGACGATGTCGAAGCTTTGCGGTGAGCAGGTCATAAGTTATAGAGGAGGTCGGAGTGTTATTCGTAACAGGTTCCTCGACTTACAATTGCCAGGCAAAAGCACGACCCTACGGCATAGTTTCCTAAGACATCAAGGTTTTCGTTAACGTTATCCTATGTCATAAAGCCCCTCCATGTGTAATAAAAGACTGACCAACGGCGTCTGCAGCATGTTAGTGGATATCATTTTGGAGCCCAGCTCCATGAGTTATCGGAAAACGAATAGCATACCGTTTACAAACGAATGGGCTAATCCAGGCGCAACACGAAACGACAGGGGATATGCTGTCCTTTCGCAGATACATCGGTAGCACAGAACCTGGGACGATATACATCCATACGATCGCGAATACTACACAAACGCAATGCAGAAAAATATCCGGCAGATACCACGCATTGTCGGAATCAATCTCATGCAAAGCCGTGAGCAAGAAGAAGATGTTTTTAATGAGAAGGAGGAGAGGTCGGCCTGGAAAGCGGGTTTGTAGCCTGCTACTCCTCACGTGGATAAGGGGAAAGGGGAAAGAAAGAGAAAGAGGGAGGTGTGATGATAGGCGACGATGGTATACATTCATTCATTCATTCAGTTTATTTCGACAAAAGGAAAGTTTGCCTGGGTTGAAGGGACTAAAGGCAGATTACCTCTGCCTGACTAGGGTCCCTCCATCCATACATTTGCTCAGAAGCAGTGCAAAAAAAAATACATATTTCTCATTTTTGTCGGAGGAACATAAAAACCAAATTCAAAAACTAGAAAGCATACCTGAAGACATACAATTGAAAATATCACGAGAAAGCCAACACCAATTTGCCCCTAGCATGACAAAAAATATCTAAAAAAAACTGACACCATGAGAATATTAAGTCAGAAGACAAAGTGCTATACTGAAATACGCATTTGAAAGAAAGAAGAAACTTTTACACAATATTACAAATGCACAAAACACTAAAAGAAATATTTGTAATAGATAATATAGTTAGGGCACGGTACAAAAAAGGAAGTACACCTTAACTTTTTTCTTCAGACTGTTTTTAGCGTTACCATGTTCTAGAAGTTGACGGATATAGCTGTTGTTGTGTATTAGATGAGGTATTTGATAAGATAAGGTTTGATTTCCATAAACTGTCCTAAATAAAGGTAATCGAAAACGGTCGAAGCGTAGATCATAGGGACTTTCACTTGGGTAGCAATGCTCCATGTAACTGCCAATGTTGTTTCCTATCTCTTTACCAATATATAAGGTGAGTTTAAGATTGTATAATTGGTAGACAGTGAGTATCTGAAGCTTGCCGAAAAAAGGAGGAGTGTGTTCCCTAGGTTGCAGATTTTCTATGAAGCGTACAGCCCTTTTTTGTAAAACTAATAGCCTGTCAAGGTTGGTTTTTGAAGTAGTGCCCCAAATTAAAAGACAGTAATGTAGATATGAATGAGCTAAAGAATAATATAGCTGCAGCTTCAACCACTTTGGGACTAGGGACCCAAGTTTGTATAAAACAGAAATTGATCTAGACATATTTGCATGTATTTTGTTTATTTGTGGTGTCCAGCTTAGGTGCTGATTGAAAAGTACACCTAAAAAATTAAACAAAGGGACACGTTGAATGTCGTTATTTCTAAACCAGAGAGAAATTTTATAATCTTCACACTTGTTTTTGCTCTTAAATAAGATAAATTTAGTCTTACTAATGTTCAGTTTCATTTGATTTGAATCAAGCCAGTATGAAAGAGAGATCAAGCACTCGTTAGCTTTCTTCTCTAGATCTTTTAAAGAGCTGCCAGAGAAAAACAGGCTAGTATCGTCTGCATACATGACTATAGAAGAAGCTACTGGCACATGGACGATGTCATTTATGTAAATAATAAAAAACAGGGGGCCAGTATAGAACCCTGCGGCACACCTAGTTTTACTGGCTTTAACTGCGATTTATACCCATGAACATATGTATACTGTAACCTGCCTGTTAAATAGCTACGTACTAACTCTAGGGCAATACCTCGAATACCATAGTATGGTAATTTGTTAAACAAAATATCTTGCTTAACCGAATCGAATGCCCTTTCGAAAGTCTAAAAATATTCCCAGGGTGAACTCCTTGCGGTCTATATTTTTAGCAATTTGTTCTTTAATGCCAAGTAAAGCCATTTCTGTAGATTTCTTTTCACGAAAACTGAATGGCTCACTGACAAGTAATTCATGATCATCAAGAAACTTCGTTATCCTCGTTTTTATTACGTTTTCTAACACCTTCGAGAATAAGGGTAACACCGATATCGGTCGGTAATTATTAAAATCATTGATAGGGCAAATGAGTCACTGTACACACTGTTTTGCACGGGGACAGAGCACGCGCAAAAGTCTTTATGCCACAGATGCTCTAAAGACGAGTATCTAAACCTGTATCACTTAGAAATGTCAATAGGCACTTTAAACTTCGTTGGGCCTGGTCTGCATGCTCCCAAACACCCAAAATCTTCTCCTCCGAAAAAGGTCGGGAGTCCAAACGATCTACGACGCACTTAAGTGATTGTCTTTCGGTCGCGTACTGAGGGCACACGCACAGGATGTGGTGAATTGTCTCAGACGTGTGACACACACTGCAGTTAGGGTTTCGCTCCTGCCCAATCTTGCAAAGGTATCTTCGTGTATACGCAACACCCAGCCGCAATCTATGTAGTAATGTTTCCTGGTCTCTTCTTATGCGGAATGGAAGCCGAAAAATACGACCAGAGTCAAGTCTGTAAAGACGTTCCTGGCGATAATTAGGGTTTCCATAAGCGTGTCATAGATGTTTTCATAGATTCAGACAGCAAGCCATTGATGTCATATCGGGAAAATTGAATTGATATGACTTCGCCGTTAGTGTGGAGCTGCTTATGTCTAAGGAGGTGTATCGACGTCTTTGTGCAATTTGAGTAGTTGTGTGCATAGCGTGGTATTACCAGGCTCGTTGGCAAATTGGCATCAGGACTGTGGCACGTCGCGAGTTTTTTGTATCCTTCGTGCGAGCCGCCACAGTAGAAGCAATTGTAGCGAACCTGCTAGCAGTAGTAACTGCATACCCAATTAAGTGCAAGAAAAAAAGGCGAAAGCTTGCACATAGACGCGCAAGGCTTCAAACAGCGAAACTGGACGATTCTGAAGGCTTATCTGGCTGCTTCTACGTTATTGCCAGGGTTTAGCTAGGTAAATCACGATACGGATATGCAAACTCTATAACCGACCGTTCCCAACTCTCATAGATCTGTAGCGCACTAGCGCGGCCTACAAGAATCCGACCAGGAAAAGACGGCGACGGCGAGGCAACCAGCAAGAGAAGGTCGCGCGTGTGCTTCTTCGTGTCTGTGTAAATGCTTCCAGACGAAATACATAATTTGTGGTCTCACAGCATCAACATTTGTCTGCCTGCTTCCACAAATTGGTGACCCGGACTTCACCTGATCGCTCAGCTTCCTGATTTCCGATAGCTTCAGCCGCTTCGCTTGGCCTACAGCTGCCAGGAACTCGAGCACCGCAGCCCTTCCCAAAGCCGACAATCATGACTTCTCAGCAGGTACCGTTATCATCGCTGCAGCCCCGCGAGCAAGGTTCCCGCTCTCAAGCTCTCTGAGTGCTCGTAGTCGGACTCGAAACTTTGGTTTATAACCGTGAAGTGATTGTTCCGTCGTCATCGGCTCACCTCGCAGTTGACCATGTATGACCATGTCGTTGGAGAGCTTCCGCCTCATACTGCTGGGGTCGTCCTCGATGTTCTATTCTCTCCTCCAGCTGATCATCTTTATGATCACCTTAAGGAGGCCCTCATCAGGCGCACTACCGACTGCGAACATCGACTACAGCAACTACCAACATTAGAGGACCTCGGCGATCGTAAACGTACTGACCTACTGCCTCGCATGCAAACCTTGGCACCTGATCTCGCTGCGTCTCCGAACACCGCCCTTTGGGAAATCTTTCTGCAGCACCTTGCAACACACGTCTGACGGGCGTCAAAACACCGACTACCCCGGTACCCTGGAGCGATACGGCTGAGCATGCATTTTGAGACATCAATGAGCCATTGGAGGCGCTGCCCTCCTCGCACACCCTAAATGCGACGCCCCAACATCCGTCATGGTAGACGCATCTCACACTGGCAGCCCATCGCCTTATTTTCCAAGAAGCCTGCCTATCCCGAGTACCGCTACAGCACCATCGGCCGAGAGCCACTCGCCATCTACTTGGCTGTAAAGCACTTTCGCCATTTCCTCGAGGGACGCGTCTTTCACATGTTTATGGATCATAACCCACTGATGTATGCTTTAGCATCCACCAGCACTTCTTACGCGCCCCGCGAAATCAGACAGCTCGCCTTCATCTCGGAATACACGAGCGACATTCGCCACGTCAGTGGAAAAGCCAGCGCCGTTGCCGATGCGCTTTCTCGCGCTGCTATTCATGCAACACAACGCGGCCGAACGAGCATCGAGTTCACAGCCATGGCTGCCGCCCAGAAGAATGACGAGGAGCTCCGGCTGCTAAAAAACCACGGCACATCTCTCGTCTTGGCTGACGTCTTGGTGCCCGACTGTGACGTGCCCCTCGTGTTTGGTACGGCGACAGGACGTCCTCGTCCCTACGTACCTCTCCCGTTCCGTCGAGCAGTCTTTGATGCCTTGCGTTCCTTGGCTCACCCTGGCATTCGCGTCACACAGCGACTTATCACTTCACGTTATGTCTGGCCGAGCATTTGGTCACGTGCTTGCCTCAGGTGCCAACAATCTAAAGCGCATCGTCACATTTTCATTTCTCTTGACACGTTCCCTTCCCCCGGACGCTCGCTTCAGGCACCTACACATCGACATTTTCGGCCCATTTCCTCCATGCGGGAACCATCGCTGCCTGTTAACCTCCAGTGACAGACTCACAAGATGGCCTAAAGCGATGCCTCTTCAAAACATAACTGATGAGTCGACAGCCCGAGCGCTCGTCGCTCTGTGGATTAGCCGCCACGGTGTCCCTTCCACCATTACGACTGACCATGGTCGCCAGTTTGACTCAACAGTTTGACTCAACCAATCTATCTCTGCTCCTCAGTGTCTACCGCATCAAGACTACCTCGTTTCATCCCATCGCCAATGGAATCATCGAACGTTTTCATCGCCAACTGAAGGCGTCACTCATGGCTTCCACTATTTCTTCATCACAGATCGAACACCTTCCTTTCGTTATGCTTAGCATCCCCACGCCTCTTCGTAGCGACTTCTCCATAAGCGCCGCCGAGCTGACATTTGGCACCACTCTTCCAGTTCCAGGTGAATTCTTCAGTGACCCGCCCACGGCATCTGCAGACGTTTCCGACTATTCATACCATCTACGCAACTCTATGCGTACCGTCTATCTCTTTCGTGTACCGTCTATCTCTTCCTCTCTCTGCCTCGTTCTGTGTCTTTCTGTGTTCCTCTCTCTTTCTATATCTCTCCCTGTCTTCCTATCTTTATTGTCTCTATTCCCATCATCTTTCTTTATTTTTTTCTCCCTCTCTTGGTGAACCACTCGTGAGCTTTGCGATTTGCCAAATTTATGCGGCACATACCCGTTGACGATGATAGTTTTCTCATAGGCCGCACAGATAACGACCAGCCTAAGTGGCTTCGCTGTTAATAAATAACTTCACCACGAACTATAACCAACCATAAGTTTTATAAAGTAATGCTTTAAATACACACATTGTAAACATGACTCTCCGCGGATCCTTGACCACTGGTGCCATCGCCGCGTGCAGCGAGTGCAGGGCAGTAGCAGGCAGCGCGCAAACGAGCACCACGAGACACACGAATTTTATCCCAACAGAAGCGGCGGCCACGAACAACGCAATCACGCGATGACGCTTCTTTACTGTTGCGTGAAGTTGTAGCACGTCAACCGTAAAAGTGGCAGGCACTTCGGTGTTCCTGCCGATTACAGATATTTAAGCACTCACCATGATATGCCTGTTTGATTTCAGTGTTCACAAAGCATCATGTGACCTTTCCTTTTGGCTGTCCTTGACCGTCAAGATTGAAAAGTGCCGAATGAACAAGAAATTTCTTTTGGTGAGTTTCTCTATAGCAGCTTTCCTTTTGACCAATGATATCGAATATGTGGAAACACGAAGAGAGACGTCAATGCTGGGAGTACACAAATTATAAGATTCATCAGATGCCACTTAAGAGACGCGAACAGGAACAGGCGCCGCCGTCTCATCCTTGGCGTGTAGTCCTCATCTTCTCCTGTTCTGATTCTTGTGGCAGGGGCTAGAGCTCTACGAATATAAATCAAATTAGTGTACGGGCTGCAGTTTCTGGCGTCATTTCTCAAAGGCAGAGCCGACAGCTACTTTTGGCTGTTTGCATTACTACGTGCGCGCCTCACTACCTACGTTAAGTATCATATTTTTATGAAAGCTAGCCATTTGAAGCTTTCGTCCCCTCAGAGCCCCTTTCTTATGTGTACTAATATTGTAATAATAATTGTCGGGATTTCGTGTCCCAAAAGCACTATATCATTGTGAGGGACGCATAAGTGGAGAGTTGCGCAAATTGGGAATGACTGGGGTTTTTTAATGTACACCTGAATTCAGGTACATGGGCCTCTAGCAATCCGCCTCGAATGACAGCAGCGTGGATTTGGTCCCCCGACCTGCGGGACACCCGTGGAGCACCACTGCCGCTATACAACTCGGCGGGAGACGTGTTAACCTATGCACGCTAAAGACATTAGCGGAGCGGAACTATGGTAGTACTCAGCGGGTTTCGTTTGAATTTTTAAGGATTTTGATGCTTGCATACATTTTACGCCCGCGTATTTCGTGCGTTGTTTTTGCAACTGATGTAAGTATCGCATGCAAATAATTGCCTGGGCCCCAGTAGCTATCTTGCGACAAAACCCTTAAAGTGGAATGCGTACCGCGCTGCATACGTGAAAACCACAGGGTGCGCCTTCTGTCTGTCAGTTTAAATACGTACCTATCATTTGCTCGGCGTTTAGTCGCTGTTAATTTCCATTCCTGCCGCTTTGCTTTAGCACACAATACCGCAGCTTGAAGGAGGGCACTGAACCAAATGTGATATCCTGCGATTAACCTCTCATCCTTGGGAGGGTCACGTTAACAAAGTTTCGCCCATCACTTTAATGCTCTTTCGTGGTGCTTCGAAGAAACGACGGCATAGCCATGGTCGCTTTTGGATGTTCATCGCTCACGCCATGCCTATCGCGCTCAGCGCCTTCTTTGGGACTGGTTGTTGCTGGTGTTCACTGAAGTTTTCTTCATTCTTTCGTTTAGTGTACTGTTGACGCTCGTTTGTGCACGCCTTTCTTTTCTTTTTTTTTGCGCTCGCAACAATATTTCAACCACCAAATCAAGCGAAAAACAATATCCCATATACTGTGCTTCGTATGACAACTTCTGATTGCGACAATATTTCAGGGAACTAGTTTCATTGCATGTTATAGATGTTCCTACTTTCCCTGCATCAAACTGAACTCTTTCTTTTATTTTAACTTAAGCCTTAGGGCATACTCCCGCCCATAAAAAAAATAATTGACTCATTCTTTCTGCTCTGTTATTTTTGTCAAGCTCATACAATAGTCATAAAAGCATTGAACAGTTTTGCTCAGGCACTTGTAAAAATTTTTCCAGAAGCCTGCTCTTGAGCTTTCAAATCTGCAATGCAAAGTGAGTCTTGAAAAATACCCGCTTGCGAGCCTTAACAAAATATTTATTGATTCTTAAACAGCCGTTTGGTCAATCACAACGACATGAGTACCCGTACCAGCATCACGGGAATCACCGAATGTCAGTAAGTGCACCAAGAAAGCGATATAATTTATAGCAAAATGCACATTCTGCACCTGAATAACTTGTATATCAGTAGCCTTGATATTTGCCTGACAGATACAGACACTTATGTATTACTGTAGATGTTTTGCTTTAATAAAATATATATAGCTTGGCTTATTCACTTTAAATGCCTCATGAACTTTCTAAAAATGAAGACTATTTTGCGGCACATCTATGTTATTACTAAGCCTGCCTAATATTCTCACAGCACCGATGTTGGCAAAACTACGATTATAATTAGATCCCTGTCACCACTTATTTATTTCTAAAAGTTTTTTTTTTATTTTTCAATGATAAGGTGGATGCAGCTGGCCCCATGGAGCCCGCACTGGTCGTGCCATTGTGAAATTTGTTGTGGTGTAGGTATATAGTGCCGCAACCCCTCAGTGAGATAGATGAGCAAATTAGGATGCACCATAAGTGCATTCAAGTAAACATGGTTTATGTAGCTTGGATAACCTATTACGAGCTATTAACTCATGCAACAGGCATTACTTTTGGTCACGCGCATTCTCTTGATGGCAAAATGCTTGCAGTTCAGTAATGCATGAATATTCCTGCCTGAGTCACAGGTCGTAGGTACATTTCTTAAAATGGAAAGTGGCATGACACTATGTAATGGTCACTTAGTACACCTGTAATTGGCGGCTAATAGCCAACTTGTGTAATATTTTGATTCTCTGTGAGACTGACGTGAGACTGTGAGACTGACGTGAGACTGTGAGACTGTTGCTTTGTATTCTCCGCGTTTTTTTTAGTGAATCTGGCCCGAACTGGCTACATTGTTTCAAGGTGTGAAGTGGTGGAGAATAGACGCCGACAAATGCACTTGCGTGCATACTCTAAGGACCAAAACGAAGTTATGCACACCTCGCTACCGAAGGCTCAAATAAGGCAAAAAAATAAGGCGGGTAATCAGCAGGAGGCGTTCAATATACTTAAACCGGATTCACCAAATGGTCTTGGTGAACAGGTTAAAGCGCTGATCAGGCGCGTTATGCCTCCAGCAAAAAAAAAGTACCATTGGCCAAAGCGAATGAAACAATTCGGTCTCAATTCGTTCTTTCATTCCCCAAGAGCCTATTGCTTCCTCAAAGAAATGCTCCACTTGTAGCGTGTGTGAGCACTCAAGTAGTGACTGGAGGACATGCCAATCACACGATAATTCCAGGTGTCATGGATTCAATAGAAGCAATAAAAAGGTTGAGCACTGCAATACAAAGTATGCTGTCAATAAAACAGCCTTGAAAAGAAATTCGTTGTGCTATCAATGAAAAGCTATATGGATTAGCTTCACAGATGACTGAAACACAACGACTTCACGTTTGGCAAACACAGTCCTTCTAATCGAATTGTCCAGCATATCAAGAAGTTAGATGCAACCAGCAGCCTATGCCATATTCCAAAATGCAGTATCAGCTCTTTCTGCGCAGACCGTGTACTTAGATTTAGGTGCACGTTAAAGACTCCCAGGTGGTCAAAATTTGCGGAGCCCTCCACTGCGGCGTCTCTCATAATCATATCGTGGTTTTGGGACGTTAATCGCCAGATATTATTATTATTATTATTATTATTATTATTAGTAGTAGTAGTAGTAGTAGTAGTAGTAGTAGTAGTAGTAGTAGTATTACTATTATTATTATACTTTCTGCGCAGAAGTTGCTATTGCATTTATTTCTGCAGCTCGAATAAAAGGCATTTTGGTACAAGTGGTGGTAAGTGATCAAGAGTTAAACACTGTTGGCCTGTCAGAACGCCCTCATCCACACTATCTACGATTCTATCTATGATTGCCACCCCAAGCCTTATATAATGCGTGAGGAATAATCTCAGAAAAGACACGCTCACAGTTGGTTGTGAGGTTGTTCACTGAACGTTTATCGATGTTTTTAAATGCAAAGCCTTCCTTAGCGAAATTCTGCGACTTTTACCGTCCATTTGAGCTGCCATTTTCTGAACGTATAGGCTTCTATGGAAGCTTCGCTACCAGTTACATTTACCTTGCATATTGAGCGACACGACTGTATGATGGACACAAATCACAGGTGGTAACATGATCATCATGACAAGCATTTCATGTACAGCATGATTGCAATGCCACGCTCATAATGCGCTCGCGGCCATTTCCCAAGCTTGGTATACACCAACACTGGTATTGTGTGACATGACTGTATGATGAACATAAATGGCAGGTGGTAACAAGATAATCATGACATGCATTTCGTGTACAGCGTGATTTACATGCCATGCTCATGGTGCGCTCGCGGCCGGTTCGCTAGCTTGATATACAAGGGTGTCGGAACGAAATGTGTTTCGTTTCCGTTTTAGTTTCGTTTCACCGCAAAAAGTTCCGTTTCGTTTCTCCTCCGTAACGAAAAAAAGACGTTCCGTAACGGTTCGTAACGGTTTTTTTTCTTTGTATAAAAAAAAGAAAGTATGAAAAAGGTAAATCAATCATTAAAAAAATCATTGGGTGGGACAAGGGTAAAACACGTTCTTCAGAGGAGCGGAAGTAATTGTACCACGTATTCCTACCAACTAGCACAAACCAGTATTATTTTCAAAGTCATGGTATTTATTTTCTCACAAGAAAAATACGAATGTTTTTATTTGGCTTAATTCTTTGTGTCAAGGGAGTGAGCACAATCTCAGAAGCAGCACGTCAATGAGTGTACTCTCTGATGTGCGAGACCGCTGTTCTGATAAAAAGATCGCCAGGCCTGCGTGAAACACGCAGCAAGTCACAGCGAAAGCTAGCAGAGCGGACTTTGTAGAGCCCGTTGTTATCTCTTGGGGCAACTAATACAAGTAAACATGCAACGTACCCACTACGTCATAAATCGTCGCAATTTTTCTGAAGTAGCGAAGTTCCCACTATGCCATTTTCTTCATTCTTCGGAGAATCGCGGTACCCGCTACACATCTGCAAGGCATTATCTGCACTTTGTGCTGTGGCTGATAATGAAGAATTATGGCTGAGCAGTTTGCAGTGGGTGGGAAGGAGTGTTGCGGAATGGGCGCCTCCATTCGATTCCAATTCCATTCCGGGAATTAGAACTTGCCGCAGTTCCATTTCTTTCAATTCCTCGGAATGAAAAAAACTTAGCCCATTGGCACTCAGGGAATGGCCTGGCAGTCCGATTCCATTCCTGTAATTCCTCAACGTAGGAAAGGCATCTTGATAGTTTTATCGGGTTAAGATTGAATGCCCCATAAAGCTGATGTCATCAAATGCATTAGGAACTGCAAAAGTACGCAAAACACGTTGCCAAGGTCGAGGAATAGTAGCTTGGCGACATATCTCGTGCAGTACAAGCACCCTACAATTTCCCATAGGAGCAGTTCTCCCGCTACCGATAGTATTTGCGTGGTCAACATGTTGGAACGAATGTTGGTGTTTCAATATTGTTTAAGCTTAAATCTGTTAATGCTAAAATGACGACATAGCGTATTTTTATGCTGACAAAAGCGCCTTTGCATCGAATACGAAACACTGGGCCGCACTGCCCGTCAGCACTCACGCTTGTCAAGCGCGCCTCGCAAGCATGGATGGGGTGAGTACTTTCTGTGTTCGCCTGTGCGCGGGTATGAAATGTCTTCCTTGTCGCAAAGGTTATTTACGTGCGTCAGGTACTAAACTGCTCGTGAGATAAAGATCAGGCTGTGCATAGAGTATTCGCCACTTTCGGGTGGGGGTATCAATGGGAACCAACAGGCAGGTGTAATTTGTTTCTCTCTTCGGTATCCGCTGGGGTAATTCATTTGTTTGTACACTAACTTATGCCTCCGTTTGTAGTAGGCGCGTTGCTTATAAATGTACCGTGCTTGTAATCAGCTAAGTCATTTTAAAAATACTGCTCTTGTGTTAACTTCCGAGGCTCTGACTTACTAACGTTTGAAGCTTGAAAAACAGCACGTAGACGAAAACGTCATCTATTTTCGGAAAAAGACGTAATTCCATTCCCATTCCATTCTTCCGAGCGTTGTCCCCATTCCATTGCGTGGTCGCGAAAGTGTGGAATGATTCCGGCGTCATTCCAATTCTGGTGAGGCAACTCCGCAACACTGGTGGGAAGCATTAAACCACACACTCTTTGCGCTATTAGCATTGTGTGATGACTGGTTGTTATTTTATTCTTCTGCCACCCCTATATTACATATGTTAACGTGATTTCTTGCCCGACATGACGCCTGTGTAGAGTATTTTTGCGATGGAGTTATAAGCACCAGCGTGAAACTGTGGTGGAAGACCCAACTGCCACGCCGAGGGCGCGGATCCTAGAAATTTATTTCTCATTTAATTTTTTCTTATAGCACGCGATAGCGGTCACGTACACCGACGGCTGCGGACAACTTTGGAGCCAATATCGGCTGTTGTGATCTCATAACAGCTTTTGCTGTAACAAACTTCAGCGCCGACAATGCCCTCTCCACTTTGGCCTGCTTGACAGGCGCGCAAAAGTCCACTTGCGTTAATATGAACATCTCTGGTTGCCACTGTTCTCGTTTTCCGCACAATTTCAACATATCTTTGCTTTGGATTTCCTGTCTGAGGTACGCGCTAATACTATACCCTGAGATATGCTCACATTGCATGAGCTCAGTTGTTCCGGATTGCGAAATTTTCTCGTGAACCGAAAAACGATAGAAAAAATTTCGGTTTCACTCCGGAACGAAATAATAAATAACGTTTCGGTTACGTTTTCGTTCCGGTCAAAAATATCGTTTTTTTCGTTTTTCTTTTTCGGTTTTCGTTCCGTTCCGACACTCTGTGATATACCCCAAAATTGATGTTTCGTGACGTGACTGTATGGCGAACATAAATTACACGTGATAACATGAAAATCACGACGTGCATGTCTTGTAGGGCATCATTTACATGCCAAGGTCATGGTCTGCTCGCGACCGCTTCGCAGCTTGTCATGCACCAACATTGGTATTGCGCGACGCGTCTGTATGATGGACAGAAATTGCAGGTGGTAACATGACCATCATGACATGCATTTCATGTACAGCATGATATGCATACAACACTCATGGTGTGCTCTCGGCTGTTTCCCTAGCTCGATATTTACCAAAACTGGTATTGCGTGACGTGACTGTATGACGAACATAAATGACAGGTGGTAACATGATACTCTTGGCATACATTTCATGTGCAGCATGATTGACATGCTACGATCATGGTGCGCGCGGCCGGTTCGCTAGCTTGGTATTCCCCAAATTGGTGTTTACTGACGTGACTGTATGACAAACATCAATGACAGGTGATAACATGAAAATCATGACATGCACGTCGTGTGGGGCATGATTTACATCACACTGTCTTGGTGCGCTTCTGGCCGTTTTGTTAACGGGATATACACCAAAATTGGTATGGCATGACATCAGTGCGTGACGATCATAAATGTATACGCATGCATGCATAACAAACATGTGCTATATAGTGAACTTGATGTCGTAACATGAACGACTTCATTTGCCTCAAAGACAAACAAGGCAACGTATGCATATCTTCGAGGCTGCTTCACATTACATCGATTCCCAAAGTGCGTGGGATCTGCCAGGTTTTTTACAGGAAAACACACAGGAAAGATCACAGCTCTAGCACGCCAACAGAACATCTAAAAGCAAGATTGCCAAAAAATATGAAAGAGCAGCAAATCTGCAGGTTGCGCATTGCTGCCATCACACTGAAGCATGCCACACAAGGATTTAGTGCACCTGTCTGTGTGGGACTTGAAACTTTGCGTTAGGTGACGTTAGCTTAAAGTATATTAATGACGCCTGAAGGATTTGATGGGCAACGACTCATGTTGTGGTGGGTATCATGGCTAGCTAAGTATGCAGGCAAGAGCTGAAGAGAAATTACCCTTTCGAGGTAGCGTACGCTAGCATTGCTTCATCATCGCAAATTCCAGCGCACTGCAGCATATGCAGCTACTCCGTAACACAAATATTGTTTTTCCATCCGGCATACGTAAACAAAAAAACCCCACATGGTGACTTGTGCATTTGCGTAAGACGGCTCGAAGTCGGAAGCAGTCTTCATTTTCTCCTCAATGTATTGCATTCTACCCTCCCTCCCCCATGCCCCGAAAGCTTTCTGCGCCTAACGTGGTCTTGCACTGCCTCTGGGATCAGCCCACCTGAAGTAGCGACGATGTCGTGTGAAGACATCATCTTGTGAAGTCACGTTATGTGAAGTCGTAGTGACGTCACATAACCTGTGACGTCAATGCGGTCACTGTAATGACCTGCGACGCCATTAAGTCGATATAAGGTGACTGTTGACGTGACGGTGTTTTTTTGCATCGCTCGTGTTGACGCCGATGCCACCGCCGCAGAAGCCGACAGTCACTTTAAGCGGAGCACAGAAGTAAGAGGACGAAACGCGTCTGGCTGCGACTAAAGAAAATTCATTCATCGACCCTAGCGAAGTTTACTTGTAATGCAGCCCCGTTAATTTCATTTCTTTTTCAAGCGTGTATTTCCAGTGCCACATTGACAAAAATTAGGAGCCAACGCGAACGGGGCCTTCTGCGAGCTAGAAGTCCCTGGGAAAAGCTCGTGTGGGCTTCACCGGGGCGTGCATTTCCTCACAATTTCAAATACTCAGAAACGCCATGAAGCGTGAATAGTCGTATTCGATGACGGTAGCAGCAAGTCAGGAGTGTGTCCTTCCTATCATCATCATCATCATCATCATCAGCCTGTCTACGCCCACTGCAGGGCGTAGACAGGCTGATATATATCCTTATAAATATCCTCTCACTAGTGAGATCTCCACATGGTGTTGGTCCCGTTAGTACGCTTGCTGTTCTACCTTTCGCTGTTATGTGCATTGCATGGAGCCACATGTTAAAGAGTAGGGCCAAAATTCGGAAGCTTTACACTACACAAAATTTGCGTACATCCAAAAACAAATGAGCTATGAAATTTTTAATATTCCGAAAGTGGATTTTAAAACGTTCGGCGGATATCATATATCCAATTATACTGAAAACTATAATGATATTCATGTCTGTGCATTACCGCGCTTTCAGCGATCTTAGTAAACGGGCGTTCAGCCGTTAGAGTTTAGTGACGTGTGCACTTGCTCGGTTTAAAATATTGTTGCCTCGTTGCACTTCCACGTAACAATATAAATAAATATAACAACGACGCCGAAATACCTGAGCTGTGTACGCGACGTCTGTTACAAACCAAAAAACACGAAAATGCCCGAAAAAAATGTGAAGGCTGGTACGTACGAAGCCTTCTTTTGGAAAATGTGTTCCAATATCGTCGTATACGTGAATGGACGTGATAATGTTCGTATCCGCTATTATTTTGTAAGTCCATCTCTTCAAATCTGCAAAAAATAAGCCTTTTTTATTATTCCGCGATAAGCATATCGAGGAGGTCTCGCACGTTATCATGCTTTTCTAGATTAAACAAAAGCGTAAAGTATGTGTTGACATGTGCATGAAGAAGTCTTTTCGCCCTTTTATTACCTTATTAAGAAATTTCGTTTACATCTCTTCACGAATGGGTTAGTTTTGGAACATTCATTACTGAAATTCACAATTTGTATGCACGTACCATGCATCAGTGTTGCCAAGCGTATGGTAATTACCGTACTTGTAGTGTACTTCCGAAAATTTTCGGGCAGCGTAAGGTAATAGGGCGGTGGTATGGTTTATCTTATCAGGCGTAGGGTAATTTCCACTTTCGCTCATCGATCAGCGAAAAATCTACACGACTGACGCGGCACCTCCAAGGGCGACATTCCTAAACAATCCGAAAACTTCATCTTTCTTTATAAATTTGGAACTGTCTTAATTCAAATATCACCAGCATAGGGCAGAGGCGAAACATAATACGTCACATATCCCTGTGCTATCGTTGTTTTTTTCTCGTGAATGGTTTTTTCCCTCTCTGTCGCTTACCATTCGTCCGTTGCGTGGTTTGGCCTTTAAATTTTGCGACGGCTATTGGTCCTAGTTATTAAGGCGAGGGCCTTAGGTGCCTCATCAAACACGAAAAGTGACCATCAGTGTTAACGTGAGTGACAGAAAAATATCATAACTTGATTGTCACATCACCCCATGACGTCACTGTGACGTCACATAGCGTGACGTTAGATAATGAAGTCATCACATGACATTGTCGTTTGGTCATGGGTGGCCCGATCACGGAGGCACGCTCTGTGCAGAAAGCAAGCAATGCAAAGGCGGCGGCAGAAGGCAGAAATCAAGGCAGCGCAAAAGCACGCTAGATCAGAAACTATTCGAGGGCGGGGAGGTCATCATGCTTCATGCTTGTGATGCGCAAACTCACAACTACTTTATTCCATGATCATGGAAAAAGGTAGTTTGTGAGTTTGCACATCGTCCTGTGTTGTTTCCTTGTTCTTATGGCCGTGTCTACCTGCAGCGCATCACAAGCATGAAGACGTACCAACTAGCTCCTATTGCCACCTTATTATCGTGCAGATGAATACAATCGACTGAGGAGAAGATGACCATCACCTTCGAGTCATCGTAGGCGAATACTACAGCGACCACTCGATTTTTAGATGCGAAGTATCTTATGGCGGAGTTCAATCAGGTGGTGGTGGTGGTGTGTGGCGTGACCACCTTTACTGCGCATGCGCATACCCTCTCCACTCAACCTCTCCCCTCCCCTATCCACTACCCCTCTCCCCTCCCCTCTCCACTATCCCTCACCCCTACCCCTCTCCACTTCTCCTCTCCCCTCCGCCTTTCCACTCTTCCTCCGAAACGCGGGCTAGACATGCCGAAATTCTATCCTGCGCAACGCCGCGATGAGCACCAGCGCATGCGCGTCCCCTCCCACTCTCTCTCCTCTCCTACGCTGCCGCCCTCTCGCACGCCTGCCGACTGCGTTCCCCGCTCGCCCTGTGAGAATTAACGGCCACGCTAGAGGGAAGATAAAATGCGCGTGGCGTTCCTCTTCGCGTTCCACGACCCGAGGTCGGTAGCATGCCCAAAGAACGCCAACGGAGCGCCATCGTGCAAGTGCTCCGGCTTCGCATCGCCTCATGGTCCCCTTTAGCGGGAAATGGTGTAATTTTTTATAGGTGTTGATGGGTGGCTGCTCAAAGCGTCCCGTTTATAACGAGGTGGTGAGCTGCGTGCCAACAATGTTAAGCTATTATTATCACGCCATTTCGGCGTAATCTTGTCTAGCTGAATTAAGGTTCTCTTCTTTTAAAAAAAGAGACCTGATAAATTTAAAGCCCGACATAGCGTAAAATGTGGGGTAATAAAAATATTTAGGTTAACGTACGGTAATTTTGACCATGACGTAGGTTATTTTGTAAGCATTTGTTGGCAGAACTGCCATGAATACTATTCATATATACATGCAAGTTGCCCTGGAAGCAGCTGCACGCGTAAAATAGAAAATCCTTACTAACATGTAACTATTTAGTGCTTTCCAGCTCGCTCGCCTCTGAGATGCCTTGATGAGTTGTACTGCATTCAGATTTCGCCCGCACATTTCCGTGGCAGCGGTACTTTTTGAGTTCTGCTGCCACACTACTCAAATGTTGAGAGGCTGAATTTCCATGTGACCGTAGGGGCTACTATGAGGCCATGCATGTTACTGCGCCAGTCTTGAAGCCGCCGCAGTTACAAAAGGCAACTCGACGATCATGGAGGAAGGAAAAACTAAGGAGAGGCCCTATCCTATCCCAATGCATTGCGAAAAGTGTGGCGGAAGTGACGTCAGATTTATGGGGCAAACAAACCGGTATGGGGCAAACAAAACAGCAGACGCCCCGCGGCGTGCTCTCCGCGGTGGTTCGCTTCTGCTCGAATCTGTAGTCCCGGCGTAAACTTAGCGCGTATTGTGCGGTTCGCACGCAGTAAAATGTTGCAAGCAGACGTTTACCAGGCTGTTCGTGCGTGGCAGGCCCGAGCGCTGCGTGCTGAAATTCTTCGTGGAGCGTTTTCGTGCAACAGTACAGAAAGTACCGGCACGTGCCGTATTGAAAAACATTGAGCCCCTGCCTTATCGTATTCGAACTCACCTAGCAGTGACTTACGCGTTCTGCTGGGCGTTAGGCCTTTCTTTTCTTTTCTCGTAGCCCGATTTCCAGATCTACTGCCCGATTAGCGGTTCTTTGCTCGTGTATATGGAGTAACCGTAGTAGCTATTCGGCGCAACGCCAACCTATAGTTGGCGTAACTTCACGTCGAAAAGAGGACACCGCTGTATTGTATACGCGACTGTGCATGTAAAGTTTCTAATTCCAGTGCGCACACAACACAAGCACGCAGCGAGCGCACACCGCACAATACATATATCACGTAGTCCGATGACAACAACAAAAGTTTATTGCCCTATCGTTTGAACGACAAAGCCTCTAAATCGTACGATGTCGTCAGCGCATGGTATGTACGGCGCGTCAGACGCCAAAAACAAAATTTCACGTGTGTTCCGAGTTGACAAAATGAGTAACAAGCAGCAGAGCGCACATCCGAGAGCTTCGCACGCAAACACCATGCCAGCAATGAAGCGAACGTATACGTACACATGAAAAGTGACACCCGGTACAGTCCGCAGTGCACGCGATTTGCACAGGGTATACACAACAGGTGGCCATTGCGTAGCTTTCTTAAAAAACACACACAAAGAGCAGCAAGCGTGAATCCCCTACACCGCTTGCACGGCGAAAAACAAACAAACAAAAAAAAAGGCTGCAAAGTTTCGCGATGCGCGCATGCGCTTGCAAACGTCGCGACGGAAATCGCGAAATGTTTCGCTGCGCCTTCGCTAGGAGGCGATGCGGGTGTTTGCGATGTGGAGGCTTCACGAATGTGACGTCAGGGCCTCTCCTTAGTATTCGTTCCTCCATGTCGACGATGACATCTCGTTTTTTTTTTTTTCAGGTGTTGCAGCGAAGACAATTGCAAAAGCGTGTCACTAACTGGCTATATATTTTGATTAATATGTTAAACACGGAGCATTGAAGGGGCCCGGGCTGTCGTATGCTGTCGTCGTCGTCTCATGTCGGTCGGTGTCACGCAGGCAACACCATGTAAAGCACAGCTATGTATAGCATGGGGGCGGGAAAGAGACGTGAGGTAGATGAGTGATGTGAGGGTGAGGATGGAAGGAGGAAGGGAGAGCGTAATGCATAGGATAGCCATGTGTGGCGTCACGCAGGAAAAATAATGAATAGCATAGCCATGCAAGCGATGGTATGATAAGGGTGCGGGAAAGATAAGTGATGGAAACGAGGAGGGAAAGGAGGGTGGGACAGGGTAAAGCAAAGCATAGGTGTGTATGGCATCACGCAGGCAAAACCATGTATAGCATAGCCTTGTATAGTACCATATAGTAAAGAGTAGGATTTCAAATTTCCGAGAGTGCCTTCCAACAGGCTACACACCTCCTGAAAGAATCATGATACCCCCCTGGTGCCTCGAACAGCCTAAACTTCGTTTGACAGTGCCAGGGGTTCGGAAGAAGGCAGATCTCTCGTCGCCAGCTTTAAAGCAGCTGTCTCTGCTGATGCTACATGATGAATATGCAGACCACGTTAAACTTTACACGGATGGCTCTACAACTGTTAGGGGATCTGCAGGAGCTGTTATCTTCCCTGCAAAAGCCGAAATCTATCATTTTAGAGCGTCTCATAGGACTACGTCGACTGCTGTGGAGCTTGTGGCACTCCGCAGTGCACTTCGAAGAATCGAACCAGAGTTACCACAGACATGGGGCACATTTACAGACTCCAAGTCAGCCCTGCAGTGTCTGTCATCACATTTACGTCGTGGTGCACAAGACCAGCTAGTATTAGAAATTAAAAAAAAAACGCCAGGCCTGCGCGGAAAGCACAGCACAGTCACAGCGAAAGCTCGACGAGCGGCATTTCTAGATCCCGTTATATACTCTCTTGTGGCTACTGATACAAGTACACTAGGAACGTACAACTACGCCACAAATCATAATTTTTGTGAAGTTGGGAAGCACCCACTGTGACATTACTCGTCATTCTGCAGAGAAGCGAGGTACCATATGTAAGGCATTACGAGCACTTTATTGATGCGACGGTTCATGACGATGAATAATTATGGCTGATCTCTTTGTAATGGGTTAGAAGCTTTAAAGAACCTACTAGTTACGTAATTCACATTGTGTGACGCCCGGTCGTTATTTTATTCTTCCACCACGCTTTATAACATACGCTAACGTGAGAAAGAGATAGAGAAAGGGAATTAACCTTATTGAGACCCTGAGCAGATGGATCATGGGAGCCTTATGGGCTTCCTTGGCAACCAATAGAAGTGCACTTGCGAGGAACCCACTACTCTATAAATCATCATAATTTGTGTGAAGTAGGGAAGCAGCCACTGTGCTATGTTTCTTCATTCTGCGCAGAACCGTGGTACCTGCTAAACACCTTTAGGGCATTATGTGCACTTTGTTGATGCTGTGGCTGATGACGATGAAAAATTACGGCAGATCCTTTTGTAGTGAGTTGGAAGCATTCAACAACCCACTCGTTGCGCAATTCGCATTGTGTGACGCCTGCTTACAGAATTCGCGTTGTGTGACACTTGGTTGTTATTCTACTCTTCTACCACGCTACATTACATATGTTAATGTGGTTCCTTCCCGACAGGAAGCCTGTATAGGGTCATTTTGCAAAGCAGTTCCAAGCACAGGCATGGCTCTGAGGTTGAGTACTGGGGTGCTATGCAGTACTGGGTGCCCGAGCTTCTCGAGCACACCAGTTTCCTCCGAGCTCGCATTACGGCGGTCATGACACGAATACAGTGCGGAGCACGCGATAGCAGCGTTGATAAAAAGGGCTACAAGCACGAACATGGCGTCACATACGCATGTGCGGCATTGGCGGCGGTTTTCAAAGAAACGCCGCGTGCGAACGCGTGAGCCCCGCGACTCAGTCAACATTTTGACAGTGTAGCGACGTCAGCGTGATTGTCGCGCTATCTTTTTGAAAACTGTTCATCGCGCCTCCCATGGGCGTGTTCGTGGGCGTTTGTCCTCTTTCAGGGAATTCTTTCGTTCCACCTGCAGCATGGAAATTTCCACTCTCAAAGGCAACAAGGGCCCACACGCAGCACTCTGGTGCAGCTCCTTTCGCTTCTCTGGAATATTGCAGACAAATAACAGGACAGGTCACTGCTATACTTACATTACATGTCTGAAAACTTTTCTGTAGTAACGAATCGGCAGAAGCAATGTCTCCACAAACAAGTAAATAATAACATTCTCGCCGCAAATCCCACCAGGGGCGCTTGCTTCGTGGTTGTGAGTGGTACATCGTGAGCGCGGTGAAGTTGAATGCGAGACATCATAGCCACCTGATGATCGCTGGCGTTGCGCCGTGAGCACTGCTCCTCTGCAAGAGCAAACGCGATGGGCGGACCCGATTTTCGCCGCGGGATCCTGTCAATCAAACTGCGAACTCGGGCACAAACTCGTTGATTCTGAAAAGGCCCCAGTTCAACTCGGGACTGCCATAGTGCCAGTGTGCCTGTCAAGTATTTCATGCAGTGGGCGGTACTCAGCAGCTTCATTGCATATAAAATAATTTGGTCAGCTTGCACTACTTCTGGAAGGCTGGCGCCATCGGAGGAGCTTGTGGTCACCTAGTTTCTTCGAGCTTATTACGAGGCTCGTCTACTCAGTATGCTTGGCCTGCTTCAGAGTAATGAGTTCGGTCTCAATATTCATGCTATTGATTAGCTAGGCCTTAATTAACATGGCAGTGAATAGTTATGTCTAAAATCGTAATGTTTAAAATTAACACAGCTATAATTAATCAGATTTCATTATCAAGGTCATCATTACCACTATTGTACCTAACATACTGATTATAGTAATCATATTTACCGTGTACTTGGCAAGTTCTTAATGAGCTTGGTTTGAATTAGCGTGCTCCTAATTAGCGTTGTGCTAATTAGCATGGCCCTAAATAGCTCAGTCTTAACTAAGATGATACTGAATGGCCCTGTATTGATTGTTAATGTCTCGACATAATTAACTCAGGTTCAATTCGCAAGGTCCTGAATAGTACAGAGGTAATTAGCATAATTCTAATTAGCACTATAATATTACCACGATCTCGGTTGTATCTCGGTTTTAATTACACACTTCTAATTAGCGTCGTGTAAATATAATGGTCTTAATTAGGTTGTTCTTAGCTTTACACGGTTCGTTAGCATGGTCTTAGTTTAGTACACGTGGCTTAATTAGTTCGGCCTTAGCATGATTTGGCTTAATCAGCTTCGTCATAGCATGTCCTGACTTAGCTAGGCATACCGCCCAGTCAATTAGCTTATCGCCCGTAAGAGGGCGATAAGCTTATCGCCAGTCAATTAGCTTATCGCCCGTAATTAGCTTATCGCCCCCCTCGTCCTCTTACAATCAGTAAGAGGACGAGGGGGGCGCGCGGCGGCCGAGCAACGCGCTAGAATGTACAGGCCGACCATGGTGATTATACACGTGGCCTCGACGATTGGGTCTAGCCGCGGTGTTGAAAGGCGCTCGGTCGGAACTACTCTCGCAGGCCACAGTGCTGATTATTCTGAAGGATACTTAGTGCAGACATTAAACGCTTGAAAATGGATTCAAACGGCCCGCGAAAACATAAAAAATACAGTTAGTAGAACTTTCTGTCACTTTTCTTGCATGGGTGCACTTCTGCACTCAGTGGAACGACAAAACATGAAAGAAGGTGCCTCTAGTTTGAAGGCACCACCCAACCTTCTCGGCCGCCCTTCGCGCTATGCCGCGTTCCATCGTAACCAATGGAACAGAGTGCGCGCTGAGGGATGAATTTCACCTTCACGTACTATTAGCTCGTTCAAAAGGGGGTGCCGCCAGAACTCGGAAAGATCCCGAGTTTCGCCAAATTCGGGCCATCCTGCATAGCACCCCTCGGCTCACACGCAGACGACCCAGGTTCGAACCTCGTCCCATCCTGGAAATATTTTCTTATTTCGTTTTTTTTTATTTCGAGCGATAGTGGTTACGGACACCGGCGGCGGCGGCGGACAACTACGGCGCCAAAATCGGCCCTTGTTGTGATCTCATAACAGCTTTCGCTGTAAAATCTACCAGGAATTAAAGGACCAAAGGGCATGACATAACTTTTCAGTGGCTTCCAGGCCACTGTGGCATCGGCGGCAATGAACATGCCGATAATTCTGCAAAGAATGCTCATGAAGGTGGCGTGCAAGAAGCCATTCCATTATCACGAACCGATGCAGCGTCAAAGATTCGCTCGCTCGCACATGATCTAATGCATTCAATGTGGAATACGTCCGGTTTTCTGCATACCCGCCTTCACCGTCTGGATCCATCACTTCAACTTCAAATTCCATCCGGACTATCCCGATCCGAAACAATAGTGCTCTGCCGCCTGTGGCTTGGAGTGTCTTTCACGAACAGCTTTGCTTATCGAATCGGAATGGCAGACAGTGCTGCCTGTGCTCAATGTGGCAGCGAGGAAACCATTGCGCACTTCCTGTGTCACTGTCCTCACTATAGTCCCCAAAGACAACAGCTCTCAGCAACGCTAGCACGCCTCGATGACCAGCTGCTTTCGGAACAATCAATCTTAGAGTGCCGGAACGTTCTAGCTTCCAACCAGAAAGTGACGAAGGCGTTGCTGAAGTTTCTCCGCTCAACCGACCTCGTTAAACGACTATGATGATCCCGTGCTAGAGTGTGTGCGTTTCCCCCCTTTTTTTCTAACTCCTTTTTTATCTTCTTTACCTTTCTATCCCCCTTACCCCTTCCCCAGTGCAGGGTAGCAAACCGAAAAACTTCTGGTTAACCTCCCTGCCGTTCACTTAACCTTTCTCTCTCTCTCTCTCTCTTTGAAGAAGTGAGAGGAGTCTCCCAGACATTGATTCTGAGACGACACATATAATCGGTGTCTGCCGAAGGGGTGCTACTGGTCAGCATTGCAGTCAATGAGGCCCCATGTGCGTGGGGTTTCCGGAAGAAGAATATGCGAAAAGAACAACACCCCGGGGACTGACCGATGAATATGAAGGGCCTTGATTGTTCTTGAGCATTCTGGAATATCTGAACTTCGGCTTTGAGCCACACCATTTCGTCCCACACTATTTCGGCGGAGTCAAAAACAAGTTCACCTCACATCCACCTTTCTCGTGGCAACGAACGATAATACTATAGTAAAATTTCTCCCTGGGCAGCACCTTCCATTTGAGTACTACATACGGTACTAGCTTTCTGCGATCGGCAGTGATGCAGAGCATCACTGGGCACCTTTGACGTTCGGCACTGTGCCTTTGAGATCTATGGTGCCATTCTCTGGCGCATCGAACCAGATCGGCGTTTGGTCCGCGTTCCTTAGCTTGGACAGGTCCAAGCCGTGCTCTCTTCGAAGGCTGTTCATGAAAACGGTGGACCCTTAAAAACTCGTTCTCGTTCTCACTGGCCGCTTTTGTCACAGTGTCGTCCTGCCCCGAATAGAGAGCGCGTGCCTATTCATCAAGCACTGCAGGTACAACCTACTTGCCCTAAAGCTCGCGAGGAGAATGTTATGTGGCAGGTAATAACAATGGCTTTCCCGCCGATCATCTGCGTTGACGCTGCCTAGTCATTTTTTTTACTCGTGATGTATTCCGCAAGTTCCTTTTCGAGTTTTCTAAATATCAACATCTTCGCGGAATTCTTCTCGGTTTCTGTTTGCTCCAGCAAGCTGTCCTTCTGTAGCTGCACCACCAACACGCACTACTCGTTCACCTCAAATTTGCATCCAGCGGCCCGCTTGCTGGCTTCTACAGCGTAAGCCACGACTTTCACCTTGAAGGCCGCGATGTCAACAATGCAATCCTTGAGATGTTCCTACGGCCTTAAATGATAACATATACTCGTTCTGGGATGCCAACTCTTGGCCCCAGCACGCTCTTTGGAGCACACCCGGCGTTCACTGGCTCCCTAAAAGGAACTACAGTCGAAACCAGCGATAACATATACTCGTTCTGGGATGCCAACTCTTGGCCCCAGCACGCTCTTTGGAGCACACCCGGCGTTCACTGGCTCCCTAAAAGGAACTACAGTCGAAACCAGTGATAACGAAATCCCGAGGGAACGAAATTCTCACTGCAACGAAATATTTTCGGAGCACCGGCGAACGCCCATAGGAGTCAATGAATTCCGTAACTCGCGACTACGAAAGATATTCATACCGCAGTCCCTCATTAACGAAATTTTTGAAACACGAGTGCGCAAATAATCTACTCTCGCAACATTAACTACATTCTAAAACTGCTGAAATCCATTCATGCTACACTTAAATTGTGCAAAACTATCGCTACAGCGCACTTGAGAAGCAGCCGCCACCATTGGTTACAAAAAAACAAAGCTGGCGACAATGATGATGATGATGGCTTGCCGAAACACCTGCTCGTTATCGCGGACTATACGCAGCCAAATCCACATTCCTCATGGAGTTTCGTTCGTTGGCTTGGCTCTGTGCTTGGCTTTGTCGGCTTGGCGCGTACATGGTCGCGTGTGTGGAGCCATTTTTGGAGAGTTTGCTTGGTCGCTTGGTGCAACGTGAACTGTGCGTTGCGATTGCTTCGTCCGATTTCACTGCCTGCAAAGATGCCGCCTCTAACGAAAAAGCGGAAGTTCATCACGCTGGAATATAAGGCTGCAATCATAAGTGAGGTGGAAAAGCGCAGGAAAAAAATGGACATCGCTGAAGAATTCGGCGTTGCGTGCAGCTCGCTGTCCACGATTCTGCGCTGATCCGCGCTGATCCAGCGTAGCCGGAAGAAGGTTCGCCTGTAGGCTCACTTGATGACGGTACTGGTGACAGCGCAGTATCACCGTCACTTACCAGTGCATGGAGCGAACATTGTGCCGTGGCAAACGAGATTCCCGATCGAGAGGCATGAAATTGCTGCGTGGTAAGGCCCGCCGCAGCAAACTTACTGACCTTCGGAAATGAAATGTTTTTTTGTGAATTCCCTGTCTTTTCTGCCGCATTCTCGCGCCAACGAAATTCCCGCAAGAGCGAACTTTTGTGCTTTCCCCGCCGATTTCGTTATTGCGGGTTTCAACTGTACTCCTAAATTGTCCGCGCTTTCGTGGCACGTTTCTGGCGGCCGACTTTTCAGCCCTTCGACTCTGCCCAGCGATTTCTTCCCATTGCCGGGTTATGACACCTACTATATGATGACGTGCATTGCAATTCGCTTCGGCAGTTCGCTGCATGAGGTGCTACAACGACGTCCTGCTCAAGCTGGGCAAGACGCTGCTGTTCCTGCCCAAAGCAAGTGAGCCACACATAAATTTTTACATTTTTCTGCAGTGAATTCGTCTTTCTGAAGAATTTGACATAATGCACTGAGCAATCGTTCAACGCTACGTAACATTGATATATCGAATTGGGTGACACACATGGCCAATCATCTTAACACAGTAGATTGCGGCCCAAACTATCAATCTATTCGAACTTCTGCCGCGTGTAGATCTCAAAAACTCGAGCAATGGAAAATCACTGGCACAACTCATCTTTGACACTAAGAGGAAAACGCATCAAGTTGAACAGGTTAGCGGTGTACTGAACGATATTGGTGCACCTTGCAATGGCGAATGCTCATCATTCGGCGGAGGTTAAGGCTTAACCGCGAGATTGTTTAAATTTTCTTATTATTTGCGAACGAATCGACGGGCACTCGAGACGATCGCCAATCGCTCAGTGTGTTTAGAGCGTGAGCACTCACCCTTCACATCTTGCAATTTTTGTGTGCTCTGGCTAGCCTCGTTGAAAACTCCCTGTAATGAAGGAAAAATGTAAATGTTCACAGACGCTTGTTCAGCCGAAATAGTATTAGATTCGCAACATTTCCTTACACGGAAGTATACAAACGATGTTCACTGTGCTAGCGGTTCACTAATTGAATAAATGTCCTTAAGTTGCGACCCATTTATTTCTGTGCCCTCCGCATCACGCGGATAACGCGTCTCTAGCTCATGTGATACATAAGCAACTCAGTAAATTACTTACTCTGAAACAGAACAATAGCGCTGCGTAAAAATTATATTGCCCCCGTAAATGTCTCCATTTGTTTATACTGGAAATTGCAGGTTGATATGTCACTCCTACTATTATTTAGGACATTTCATAATGCGCACGCATGACCCTCCTTAAAGCCTCTGAGGGTACGAAGTTTTATTACGACGTTCCGCATGGCTCTGCATGGTTTTTATGGAGTCCGCAAGCGAAGAGTCTAGTTTCCTCAGGCTGCCTGTGATGGCATTGGCCATCAACGCTGGATCACCATGCAATGGAATTAGGGGACACATGTTACCGCAAAAAAAGAGATGCTCACGAAAGAACGAGTATAAATAGGAAATTCCGGGTGCTGATTTGCGCCCGATCTTTCTGCTTCCTACTCTTTGTTTGTTAAGCTTTCGTTTCTTTGTTCACGCCAACAAGCATACCTTCAACATCAATCAACTCGTCCGGCAAAGACTCTTAAGGGGCCCTCACCAGGTTTGACAATTTTGAGCTGACGAGCGCAATGCATGCACAGGGCGTATATGCAGAAAAAAGAAATATTTAGGAAACCCGGAAGTACCGCGCGTGATTCGGAACGCGCCCCGTGTGTTGCGAAGCATGCGTGGCTGGCCAGAGCCGTATATTCCTTTGGCTCTGGGCTGGCCGGTTGGCCCCTGCTGCCGCAACACACCGTGCGTGGCGACTGCAGGAGCGGGCCAGCCGGCGTGGCGTGACGTAGCTGACGTCACTTCACGATGGGCGCAGGCCTTGTCAATTATAAGGAGATGTTGCCTCTTTGCGTGCCATGGCTTACACTGCCATGGGATGCTACTCGCGGCGTCTCCATCGGTCGCTATGAACTGCGGTCTCCATCGCAGAGCGCTGTTTAGCGTGACATCACACCAGCTGTGCTCTTTGCGTCCTATGGCGTGGTTCTCCTCCAGACCACGGCGTTCGCCACTGAGGGTCGGAAAGGCTGCCGCGATGTTAGCGCGGCTTGCGTGAGGTGAGGAAAAAATGGTTTTGCGCTTTTATATAACTTCCCACTGATTTGGAAATGTAAGCTTAATGTGTACGCGAGACAAAGTGCATGCTGGGGCCTATTTTTTCTCAAATGCGCTTTTTACTTTGCTGTAGATATGCGCCTCCTATATTAACCCATTTAGAAGTGCGATGTTTCTGCGAGAGATCCGCATGATCTGGAAAAGCACTACGCAGTTTGCGGGCTGCAATGTATGATGGTGCTAGCGAAGGCCATAAAAAAGTCAACAATTACTGGGCCGGGCGCGACGACGCTCGGGCCTCGCGCTCGCCCTGCCGCAGAAGAAAGATCAGTCGCAGCCAGGCCTTCGTAATGTAAATCTGTTTTCTTGCCGCCTCCGTGTTTTCTCTGAGGACTCGGCCAACTACTGGCCCTGTGCCGACCATGTATATGTTCACCATTTTGTAAGTTAAATTTAAGGCAGGCGACAAAAGCAGCCCGTTTCGAAGCAGTATCTCGAAAAGCAGGTATCGGTGCTTCCTTGGTTTGTGAATTTCCTTTTCGGTGTAGCATTCTTTCTCTCAAGATATAGGCACCGTCCAGTGACCATAGGGAGCTGCGTTTGTCGCACTGTCCCGTGCCAAGTTCGATTACATTGGCCGTTAGGGGCATGCAGAAAACAGGCGCGCGCACACGTCTCCCGTCTAGCCCGGCCACAATCCGCCCACTCATACAGGGAGGGACACGCGCGCATCGCGTTCCATTTTGACCAACCCGACTCATTATGACTTGGTTTATCCGCTAGGCTTTGCGTTCTGGCGCTGCAGTCGCACTGGATAACTCGACTGTACGGTGCCTATAGCGAACTAAAAAACACATGTACAGGTTCGATCAAATTTTCCTGTGGCCACTGTACCGACTATGCCATGGTATAGGGGGAGTCCACAATCTTACACCGCCGACGGACGCCACCACCGTGTTGCCCAACAGTTGCGCAACGCGCGTTGGTGCGAAACGTGCAACTGTTGCGCGTTGACGGACGGACGCCACCGTAGAACGCCCCCACTGCACGCCGCTTGGCGTCTCCATCGACTTGGTGTCTCACCGTCGACTTGGCGTCTCCATCGGTCACAATGCGTGGCGGTCTCAATTTCTGAGCGCGGCATTGTATGACGTCAAAACAGCTGTGCTCTTTGCGTCCCATGGCTTTAAACTGCCACGGGTGTCTATGCGCGGCCGTCTCCATCACAGAGCGCGTGCTGTGCTGGGCGGTGCTATGCTATGGCACGGCGAGTTTTTTGCAACACCACTGCTGTCTTTACGATTTGAATAATAGCTTCGCCGTTAAAGTGGGTGGATAGAGCGTGCTCCTGTCGTTTCGTGCCTGTGCTTCATACTCATCTTTTGCGTAGCGGTTAGAAGCGGTCGCCACCTGCTAGCCCAGTGCACCGTTGTCCTAAACTTGTGACTCCCATGGAGCCAATCGGTAATGCAAATTTCAAGGCTAGGATGTAGCGCAGCGCTATGTCAGAAATGCACGTCTTTTTTTTTCGATAAGTGACGGTTTTAACCACCTACTCCTGTTCTCCCTTAAATAAACGAGAGGCGATATATTTTTTCTGTATTTAGCTTTGGAAATTATGGTTCTATTGTTCCAACACAGACATTGTTACTCTCCCACTTGGTTCATTCTTTGGAATTCACACTTACCTTGAAATTAGAAATTTCACCGTCGACTTGAATGCCTATTGAGAAATGGTCGCCTTGTTTAACACGGGCTGTATATGTCCCAGAAAACTTCGAACCTTTTGCTTGCCCATAGGTTTCGACGAGGCCACCTTGTTTTACTTCTGTGGCGATAAAATTTGTCGACTGCTGTATTCCATCTAAAGAAATTTGTACTTGACTTTTCCCGACGCCACTAAAAAAAAAGAACCATACACGTATACGTTTTACGCCGTTCAGCGTAGGTGACACTAATCAGAAAAAAAGCACCTCGCTTAAACGTGTCACGGCATCGAAAGGATTGAGTTGTTTTAAGAACTTATGCCTGCAAACTTTATTAAAGGCACACCAACGTAAAAAATGCTGAGCAATAAAGAACAAACACCTTCATAGGATTTCATATTGCAAATTAATAAAAATGGTACAAAGGCAAACTATACTGTCAAGCGAACGACAAATGCGCCTAGGCTTCCGTCTAAGACAGAATGGAACAAAAATAAATGATCTCTATAAATACCGTCATGTTGCACTAGCCGTCGAGAAAAAGGCAGCCTCTAAACGTTATTGGGTGAACGTGAGTTCTTGCAACGCGCATCATGTGTTTCAAAGCGGTTGCAGCAGTTTTGGTGGCAGTGACCGCGATACACGAATGTTTATGGGCACAAGACTAATTTTAAACATTCGGACCCTTAGTAAGGTGGCAAATTGGGCTAGCTGGAACGTACTCGCCATGTTCAGCGCAAAAAAAGGGACACGAAAACACAGCGCTTGTGTCGTGCACTTTCTTGTGTTTTCGTGTTCCTTTTTTTTGCGCTGAACATGGCGAGATTTGGACCCTTCTCCGCCGCACACACACGTCATTTCTCTCAGCAGTACCTTACCAGATCAGGACGGACAAGGGCAGTAACACAATATTTCAAGCTCCAGATGTCGCCTTCCCACGATTGGTATGTAAAAGTTTTTTGAGCAAAGTATGAATTGCGTCCGCTACGTAGAAGCTACTTTATTTCGAGGGCGAACAGCGTACGAAAGCTCAATGGTGCGTTCAGCACACTGCGACATCGCCAGTATTATGACCTGTTCAGCGGGCCCCCACGCCATGTCCCAGGCGCTGTGACCATGCCCTAGTAACCATAACGTCAACGATGTTAGTGTTGTCGTCGTGGTGCCGACTAGCAGCGACACCTGGCAGCGGCTCCACTTCGATTCTCTGGGTTGGTTGTCTCAAGTCTTGCGTATCCGCCGCGCCGCTTCGAATGATTTGTCGTGTGCTCATCAGCGCGTGATAATTGGAAGTGACGATCTCAACTGCATTATGTGCCAGCACGTCGTGAAACAGTTGTGCGCGGCTTTTTGTTAGGTGTTAGTCACTGGACTGCTTACTTTTGTGGATAGGATAGGAGCGCCTGTCTTGTACGCAACTCCTCTGGAAAGCGCAGACCGGCGGCAGCGAGTCGCACGCGGCAGCGGCGCAGTGCACGGGAGGTGCCGGCTCCGATACAGTGTGCTAGAAGGGGTCAGTGGAACGAACTAAGAACGAACGAAGCGGCCGCGCCGCATCGCGGGTGATGCTCCGGCGGGCGATCGTAGCGGCGGCGCTGTAGTCACATTGTACTGAAGCTGTGGAAAGCGTCTGCATTTGGCGCGCGCGCGTCGCAGCCTGCGAAAGCGTGTATATGCACGTTTTGAGCGCGTTTAATGCATTGCTAAGCTTTAATCGGTGTCTCAACGCCTGCTACGCGCCGTGCTGCACGAGTGAATATGCAGGCGTGACAAAATTGCGCCGAGATATTCCCTGTTTTTGGAGCCTGCCGGCCCCCAAAGAAGGCGACAATCGGATTTTGCACCTAGCTGCTGACTGATTGCTGTGCGCTTTGCAAGCAACACTTCGAGCCGCGCTACACTATAAGTCACTACGAACACTGACTATGAAGAAATAACAAACCAGCGACGAAAGCCTACCATTCTTCTGCCGGCAGTCTCTACGATATCCAGAGCATTGATCCTTATATGAGCTGCAATGCGCTCGACCGTTGCATGAATAACCTGAGTACAAATAACTCTATCACAGCATTTACATTAGTGACGGCTGAGTTCTGCCAGTTTTGGTCTGTTTCTTCAATGGCGAAAGGCTATCTTGTTTCAACAGCGTGCTTCCGCGGTTACAACGCATCGGTTATGCGACATCTGAGTGCTTAAAATACCAGAAAGCCGAGCCAAGGAGCCGAGCCGAAGGCGCGCGTTTACCTCCGAGGATCAAACTTCATGCACCAGGGCTTATCTCAAGCATCTTAAAATGCGCAGATGTAAATATATCCCGTATGTATTATCATAGGCGTGCGCAGGGTTCCCCATCAGGGGGGAAAAGGGTCATCGCAGCGCCCCCCCCCCCCTATTCTAATCAATGTATGGGGCAGATTTTGCGCCCCCCCCCTCTTAGGTGATTAGGGGGGCGGCCGCTCCCCCTGCTCCACCTGTGCGCACGCCTATGTGTATTATAATTTCATTGCTTTATCTTGAAGGGTCAAAAGTGAAGCCAGGAGGGGTGGTGGTGCTCGCTTTGCGATATTATGTGTTTATATATATGTGCATATATATTTACAAGCACAAATATGGGCAGTAAAGTCTCACCTGCCCACACGGCGCCAATAAAAATATCGCATGCAACGCCTCCGCGGACGACCGTTATCTGTACCGGTCGAGTTACCTTTGACTTCCAATAAGCTTTGCCAACGCGCAGTGAATGTTCGGCGTGCTTTCAGCAGAATATCAGCACACAACTTTCTGAGCGCCGTTAAATTCCAATGATGCAGCTCAGTTACTCTGAATAAACTAGACGCCGAACCACCACTAGAAGAAAGCATTAAAACAGAAGAAATCAGAATAAGGCACGCTCTTTCTGTTTCCTCTGTCTCTTTCTTCTGGCGGTCGTTCGGCGTCTAGTTAATTGAGAGTAATGTACTAACTAACCTGGAAATGAGTTCGGATCCATTACACCGAGATCGTGAATTCTCACGGTCGGTATCAGCCCGTTTTCATTTTTATATTTTGCGTACCTTCCAGCAGTCACTTCGGCTACAAGAACTGGTTTGCAGTATCTCCCAAAGGCATTTATTAAGCAAGCTTCCGTTAAAAGCTTTGAAGTTTCGTCGATCAAGGCTTACGACGACAAGTCCTACGCTTAATAATGATAGAAACGCAACGAAAGCCGCATCAGAAACAGTACCGATTAGCCGGGTACCGCCGACGCGCCCAGCAGTTCTTGCTCGCGGCGCCGCGCACCTTCAGTACCGAGCGACTGCAGCGCCGCCGCTTCGGTCGACGCGGAAGGCATCAGGCGGCGAGGCGCGTTCACACCACTCGACAGCCCTAGTACACTCTAGCTCCGATGCGCCGGCTGTATGAGATCACTGATCCTCGCGCATGCACAGCACGGCTCTTGAGGGGCCACGCGAAGCTGGCTTGGCTAGACCAGTGTAGCTAACGCTACAAAAATAGGAGGGAGCACGCGTGGCGTTCACAAACCAACCCACTCTAGAGTCGCTTTTTTTTTGCGATAGCAATTATATGGAGTCTCGGCTGACTTTGCCGTCCCCGTCGCCGCCGTCATGCACCCTATACGTCTATATATATATATATATATATATATATAATATCAAAGCCACAAAGAAAAATATTCAGAAATACTTTCGGACGCGCGGAATCGAACGGGCGACCTCTCGCTTTGCAGCGCGCGGCGTTACACGGTTACGCCACGAACAGTGCCATCTTCCTGCTAACGGCAAGCTATTTATATACACCATTTACATCAGCATGCTTTCTTAGTCGCCACATAGATGGCGCGATGTGCGCGCCTAGCGTGCTTTAAAGATCGTCGCCCCGCTCCTGCGAACGCCGCTGCTCTTCGGCTTACAGGGCATGGTCGCCTCCGTGCGCTTACCTCGAGGAAAGAAGGGGAGGCCGGTCGGGTTGAGCGGCGGGTACGAAGGTCACTTCGCTCGCTGCAGCGGCCGCGTTTGCGAAAGGAGCGCGCTGTTCAAACAGAAAGAAGTAACAACTGTGAGAATTAGTTCGCGCTCGTCCTATGTGTACCTGTTCGTTCGTTTCGTGCGTCCTGCTTTATGCTTGAGCAGTGCGCTTCAAGTGTCGAGCTGTGACGCATTAGTTCGCTGCTCGTCTGTGTGCGTTCTTGTTGTGCGTCCTTCGGGCTCGAGCGACGAGCTGGCAATTTCGAGCTGCTTTCCGCTCTTCGCGTTACATTCCAATTTATTGCTATCGCATTCATTGCTTCGCCGTTGCTGCGAAACTGTGACTTCTTTTTTCCTCCGTGACTACACGTGCGCGCCTAGCATACGAAATGACAGCTAAAACTCCCGTCACCGTTTTCTGTGGCCACGCGATCAGATGGGGTCCTTTCGGGGCGTGACTGCGGGGGATGACCACGCGGCGGCGCTGCTGGCGCTACAAAGTGGCGGGCGTTGCACCCGTTTTTAGCCGCGCTCATTACTGGTCATACTAATCAATATTACGGATATTTATTCAACCTCCGTAGCATTATCAGCGGTGAATTGTTACGAGGGGGTCGATAACTAGAGGTGGACGAAAAAAAAAACGCGACATGCGTAAAATTGATGTCACAGCTCCTTTACCGGGCACAGTTTACGAGCGTTCTGGTACATTTCGTTCCTTATAGAGTCATGTCTATCCGGAGTTCTGCTTCACAAAACGCAGCCCCCATGAGAATTCCAAGGTAAAAGATGTCACTTAAGGGAGAGTATAGACCGAAATCTGACATTAAACGGCCTACAGCAGGCGTATTGCGTGCTTGCAAGAAATGCTGTGGCGAAGTTTGAAAGAGAACTGACTGTTTGAAGGTAATTTGTTTTGAATTTTCGAGTCCACAATCCATCAGCGAAACGTGATAAGTAATTCATAATTAAAGAAATTAGGGCCGCTTCGTACAAGGGGTGCCAGGCCTGAGGGAAGTGCGGAGCTGGGCAGGCTTCTTCGTTTCTCTTCGATTTTCTCTTTCTTTCCCCGTATCTTTCTTTCTTTTGCTCTTTTTTTGTTTTCTTCTATCTTTTCTCCTTGAATATATTTCTATTCATTTCTTCCCTCTCTCTTTATCTATTTCTTTCTCTTTTTTGCTGTTTCAATTTTCCTTCCCATTTTTTTCTTTCTCTCTTTTTCTATTTCTCGCTTGCTTCCTCTTTTTTCTATTTTTATACATGGTTTTGCCGGCGTTACGCCAAGCGACGAAGCATACGATATCCCGGGCTCCTAAAGTACTCCGCAGTTATTATTGTCAAGGCGCTCGAAGAACGAGAGAAAGAAGACTTATTGGCGCGAGGACGCGCTATTCGTGAATTTACCTGCGTTACGCCGAGCCACGACAGCATACGATGACAGCATACGACAGCCTACGACAGGCCCGGCCGCTAATGTGCTCCGCACTTAAGTAGTGCAGCTTCAACAGACACTAGAAAGGAACGCAACACCACCCGTATTCTTTCTTAGTCTCCGTTGAAGCCGCGCTTTTTTTTCATTATTAACCTACACCAACACACCCTAATGGAAATTATCCGACACGTTCGGAACGAGAGCTGCAAGAGGCGTGGCGTTGGAGATGTGTACGCAAAATATGACAACGTTTTTTCGGGAACGCCGCCGCCGGACGATAGCCACCTCATGTAATGCGAAAAAATTCAGGAGCCCTTCCGCTATCGGGAAAATCCGCTAAGGGAAGCTTAGTGTGACCTACTGCCTTTCTTTCTTGTTTTCCCTATTTCTTTCTCTATTTCTTTCTTTCTTTCTTTCTTTCTTATTTATTGCACAATGCTTCCTCCTAACGTAAGCGTTCAGTTTTAATATAGAGGCGGCCGTCCAGGAGACGCTGTATTCGGGCTGCATCGGCATGGTGTCTTTCTTGTTCTTTCCAGCGTTGAACTAACAGGGACAGTTGGGCGAGTTGTTTCATATTCATACTTGAATAAAGCGCGAAAGAACCGTGCCACAGAGAAACAAAGGCGAAATGACGACGCGCTCGACATGTCCCCGTCGTTTTTCTGCGTTGTGGCTTTTAGATGCGAAGCATCCTATGGCGGAGTTCAAACCGGTGGTGTGCGGCGTGACCACCCTTACTGCGCATGCGCAAACCCTCTCCATACACCTCCACTCCCCCTCCGCTTTCCATCTCCACTTCTCTCCTCTGCACGTCCCCTCTCTCCTTTTCCCCCTCTCCACTCCTCCTCTAAAACGAGGGTTCGACATGCCGAAACGCTGCCTCGCATCGCCTCATGGTCCCCTTTAGCGGGAGATGGTGTTATTTCGCTCCTTTCATCACATATAAACTTCCAGTGTTGGTCAGCCTCTAAACGGCCCAACGAGAGACCAGCACGCGATAATGGAAATGCGGGCTAGAAAGTGAGTTTTCTCGAAGTCGGAAAAATGTGCGATTCCTGATATCGACCTTTTGTGTTGTCCAGGAGATCGCTTTCAGTTCGCCAACAGGGAATATTTCAGTGTAGCGCCCATAGCAAGGGCACTGCTTCCCAATTTTAATCACAGCGGAGATGTTACAGCCAGGCTTCAACCTTGCGTCTCTGTGGTCGCAGCATAGCGAAACGGGTGTGCATACTATGTGCCACTGTAATTGGATAACCTCCACTACCTCCCTCCGGTCCACTAAAAATGAAGAAGCTGTCTACGACTACCTTACGGGTATGTGCCAAGCAGGTCCTCGCATAACCTGGCCATGTATAGTATACTAAAGCAAGGGGGGTGGATAAAGAAAGTGAGGGTGAGGATAAGTGATGTGAGAGTGAGAAGGTGGGACGGCACAGCTTAGAATGGCGGAGGCGAGTCTAGGAGGGAGGCGAGTTGGAGGTTGGACACATGTAATCGGTCAAGTGGAGAGGAGGTTTCTTAACTGCTAAACTTTCCTCATCTCCGCTCTTCGGCTGTCCGTCCGGCTTATGAGCGGGACTATTCATTTAGTCCCGGAGCCACTCGGCGGTCGCGCTTCGGTCGTTTGGGCGGGGCATCTCCGGACTTGTTAAGTTGTACCTGAATATAGTATTGCATCACTGCATCCAACCTAAAGCGGCGCTGTACATTGTAGGCCAGCGTTGGAGGTTAGGTCAGCTAAAGTCACGCATGTGTACAAAGAGTGCCTGTAAACTTGTTTGTTTTGGTTTTCCTAACTTGCGTGCATCAGTTCCCCAACCCCGACACTCAGTCATGCTACGAAATGGAGTCCGGGTCCGATGCATTCCTAACGTCGCGACCAATGGTTGCAGCGGTGGGGCGGAGCTAAACCCGGGTCACAACACCATTCATAACATTGAAAATGTCTATGGCATACCTTTTCGTTCTCGTCGCGGTTGCGTTGTTGGTGACCCAGTAGAACACAGCACCTTTCAACCATCCTCAGCAACACCTTTCCGGCACAATTCATAACGCGCGAGCTGGCAGCCGCGCTAGCGAAACGTCGCCCACTGGCAGTCGCAGACAGTGTCGTGTGCCGCGGCGACCTGAACCTGAGGGCTTGTAGTAGTTTGCGTGAAAAGCGCTTGGGGCTCCCTTTTACGAAAAGGGCCTATTATAATATTTAGACCTTGTTCGTTAATTTAAACCCGGTTTGGGACATTGCTAGCCTTGTTTTGGGCCTGTATTTAGCACTTGATTGTGAGCGTGATCATGCCCCATAAGATCGAATACGCCTGCATTTGCCAAGCATGTTAAAACCGCAAGAATACATTACTGGAGTGCCGCCAATTGTGCGCAATAAAACGAGGCTGTTTTATGAAGCGGCACTTACGGTATTTGTGACAAAACATATTACGCGCAAACTTATGCAACCAACGTGAGACACAAGAAAGTATGAGGTACATCATGCGCTCGCAGATTGAGAGAAAAGAAAAACGGCACTGATATTAGCATGCAGACAAATAAAACAAACATTACTCGTGCAATGCTCACATCAGTCCTAGGTATAAGTAATCGCACGCTACTGGCAGGGATCGGGTCGTGCACAATAGCCTGAAGGCTCTCGACTGGTCTCACGACAATTTGAGACTGGCGAGCAAAGGGCGACGCTACGTGACCGATGTCTACACCTGCGTGCGACATATACCCGTCGCCGCAAAGAATACACGTCTGCTCGCATCGCTATTGCCCCGTGAAATAACCTGACGTTCTGTTACACCGCATCTGATTGGTTCAGAGATTCGTGACTGCAGTCGCGAGACTCAAAAATCGAGCAGCGAGCAAGTGAGCGAGAGCCGTCGCTTTGCGACGAAATTCGCCATTTGGGACAATTTACGGCCAGTCGTTTTGCGACCAACTTCTTCGCGTGACCGGTGCTGGTCACAGGTGTCAGTTAGCCTTGAGACTGCCTGACTGAGCGCGAAGGGAAGTTAAATATACTACCGCAAGCGCAGAAGGCGGCCGATATGCATCGCTGTACACAACACAGAATCACGGAGTGACTAGGCGTGCGCATGCGCGCCCACGTGGCTTAGGGTGAAACATTTATACACTCGGACTTGCCGGAATAGGGCGCTGAGGGTAAAGCTTCCGCAAAGGAGAAGGTCGGTGCTCCGAAAGAGCAACGCAGCACGTTGCTCCATTCTCGTTCATTGTTGTTTTAGAGTGTATCTACATAATTTTGACTCGGTACCAAACGACTATTTTTCCCTGATATGGATAAGAAGATTCATCGCGACGGCTGTCCGGGTAATTTAGGTTTCCTTAAACGAGCTGATTAAAATGGCTTGAAAGCGTACTCACCTGTTGACGGCGTAGAAGAAAACCCGAATTGTCCAACCGTGAAAAACGTTGCGTCTCAAAGTTTCGCTTAGGTGCGCTGCCGGGGTCTGTAGTTTCCAGCCGTACTTTGGAAAACGAACAAAAAGAAGTTGGCGAGATGTATAGAAGAAGTGTCACAAAAACTTTCGAGAATTGTATATTACGCAGATAACAAGTACAGAGCACAGCCGCCTACTCTCGCTCCTGTAACTTGAACGCAAATATGCAGAGATAGTTGAAACAGAAGCATAATTATTTGAATTCGCGAATGTCGGTTATTTTGGCTACACCATTGTAAGAGGAATGGTCAACTCGGGATGAATGCCCCTTAGCCGTTATCAAACCAACATATAATGAAGCCAAGGGAGCCATAGCGGACAGCATTTGCAGTTTTTAACCTATATCAGAGTAATTATGTCATAAATAGAATGGAATCTGAGGGACTGAACACAAGAAAACACCTTCCAGATAACCAGTGAAATACAACCATCGGATAACGCGTCTAATTCTCTAGCCATTGGGCTGAGCGGTGGTTGTTTTTCCGTGCACTTTATTGGGTACCTATGGGTGTATTTTAGCCAGCACCGCTGATAGAAGGCTGTAGGTTCGGTTCCTTCAAGTGGAAAATTGTATTTTCGTGCGCATTAATTCATATCCATTTATGTCACAATGATTACGCTGCATTTCAAAACTACGAATAATGTCCTTATACCTCCGTTGGTTTCATTCTCGGTTGGTTTATATAGGTTGTGCCCAACAAAGGAACGACACCTTTAACCTTTCTCTCTTTCATTGTTTTGTAGCGAAGGTGTGGTCCCGGTTGACCACGCCTTCGGGTAGCATGCGATGGTTTATTCCTCAGCTGCCTGTTCCTACAAACTGCTACGTGACGTCCGGTGGCAAAAAGCGTGTTCCGCACTCGCCGCAATGGCTTCAAATGGTGCTGGCTAACACTCCCAGGATCACACGAAGAAAACCCTAATTAAGCGGACGGGAAAACGACCGCGCTGAAGCTAAATCGGGAGAGAATCGGAGGCGTTACCCGAAGGTTGTGCTGCGTCTGAATGAACGTATATATGTCTGTGTTAATTTATACAGGGTGCCTCAGCTACCTCTAACCACAGTAAAAAAAATCAGCAGATCCAACGTACCCTGGAAGTCGATGTTATGCGAAGCATGCGGCGGGAAGGTGACTGTGGCGTAATTTTTTTTTTTTACTGAGCGAAACGTTACGAAATGTTTATAACGATTTGTATCAATTTTATACGCACACATATATGCTGAAGAGCCGCATATGTGTTATAAATGTGTTATAAACCAGTTGTTTAAACTTGAGTAACGCTGCCAATGGCAACGTGAGTATTACCAACGCCAGCTAATATGTAGTGCTTATACTTGTCAGTTATTGTGGAGAAAGTACGCACGTTTCACGAACCCGTGTGGAACGGGTTCCTAACAGTTCTGGAACAAGGTCATCATCACCGTGATCAGTGAGCACTACACACTGGGCATGACTTGTAATCGCATCCGGTCGCGATCGCGGTGGCGAGGGTTCCATGTGTAGTGAAGTATGAGTTATAGTACAGCGGTTAGAAATCGTGGATGCCTGGGTCATTTCGTTGACAAATTGTCTGTATAGAGAGCCGGCGACGTGTCGGAATCTAAGTCACCCATCGCGTTGGTGAGGTTTAGGCCGTTGAGGCTGGTAGTCCTAGATAGGGCCGCGTAGACCAACATCAGTGGGCGGCGCTAGTCGTATTCGTAGGCTACCTGGGCGTATGTCACTTACGTAGCCTAGTCTACGAGGGGCGTTCAATAAAGATTTCCCCTGACCCACTTCCTTTGGACGGAGAGCAACGAAACTTTGCAGATTTATTAGTCCTTCTCTACATAGGTGACACCCCGGGACACACACTTCTCCCACCTTTTTATGCAACTATAAATACCTCACTTGTAGAAGTGGACAGGTTGCTCCAAAAGCCATGTTGTAACTTCAGAAATCAGCGTCTCATCATCTGGAAAATGCTTGCCCTTCAAATATGACTTCAATGTTGGAACGAGGTGGAAGTCCGATGGTGCGAGGTCCGGTGAATAAGGGGAATGCGGCAGAATTTCAAAGCCGCAGGAGCGTGCTTCCGTCTGGGCAACATGTGAGTTGTGAACTGGGGTATGGTCTCGCAGAAGGCGGACGCCTTTGGTGAGCATGCCACGTCTGTTGTTTTTGATGGTCTCTCGCAATTTCCACAGCAGTGAAGCATAGTATGCCCCAGTAACCGTCGCACCCTTTGCTAGGAAATCCATGAAGATTACTCCGTGCTGGTCCCGAAAGACTGTGAGCATGACCTTGCCCGTCGAAGGCTGGGTGCGTGCTTTCTTTGGAGGCGGTGAGTGCAAGTGCTTCCATTGCATCGACTGGACTTTAGTCTCCGGATCATAGTGATGGACCCCGCATTCATCCTGTGTAATCAGTCTGTTGAAAAAGTTCTGCTGGTTTCCATGGCACACGGTCAAAAGAGCCTGGGAGCATTCGACTCGTACCTGCTTTTGGAAAGGTGTGAGCAGCCGGCGAACCCAGCGATCGGATACCATACGCATATGAAGATGGTCCTGAATGATTTTTTTCATGGACCCCACACTAATCTTGACATGTTGGGCTAGGTCTCGAACGCTAATGCGGCGATTTTCCAAAATGGCGGCCTTCACTTGCTGGATGGCGTGTTCATTGACAGCGTAGTGGGGTCGCCCTGCAATTGGAGCCGCTTCCACGGAAATCAGACCATATTTGAATTGGCGATGCCAGTTATTCACTACATCATATGATGGGGAATCATCCCCATAAACCTCTTTTATCTCATCGAACGTCTCCCTTGGAGTGCGGCCTTTCAAGTACGGGAACTTGACTGCTGCTCTGTATTCCACTGCATCCATTATCACACCTAACACCACTTCAGCACCTCTAAAAGAAAGACCGTTGTTAGTTTAGAGTTGCAAATTGGCACGTGACCTACAGTGACTTATATCATTACACATTCGCAGTTTCAGCATCCTGCAATAAATGGAAGTTAGTCAGGGGAAATCTTTATTGAACGCCCCTCGTACAAAGCGGCTGTCAATCAATCTTTCATCGTCCTCGGTGAGCATGAGGCCATCGCCCAGCCTCGTGAGAAATGAAGAGGACACTGCGTCGTTCTGGCGGACTAAGTTCACCTTACGTTGCCATGATGTGAATATCATACGTAACTTTCGTTAATGTATTTCTCCGGGGTCGAGCAATGCTTCAATATAGCTTGCTGAATCATAGGAATACAAATGTAATGCTTATGAGAATGCTATAAAAGCGGAGCCAACACTGGTATCACGGACGTTAATCTGATATGACGCCTGCATTGAAGGACTACCTATGTAGTGTTTCTTGCTTTATTGTAAAATTAGATACCTAGCACCGCAACCACAACTGACGTTGCACCGTCATTACGCCTGCATAGGCTGTTTTTCAAACCAGTTTGTATACCTGGCGTAGCTGTGTGGTAGAATACCTGATTGCCACGCCGAATGCTTGGGTTCGATTCCAGCTTGGATCCTAATTTTTATTCTTTCCATTCGTCGGTTCAACGCTGCGGATGTCGCTTTTTCTTAACGCTATCATTTAAATTACTAATGTCTGTTCTCGCCGTTCCTGGGTAGATATTAACTGTCAATCACCTGTGGCGCATATCCGTACACCGCGGCTGGTGGTAAACGGGTATGTGCCACACGTGTCTGGAGGAAAGGGTTTGAGGACACACGCGACAGGATTTTCATGTTATTCATGTCATGACCACACAGTCATATTTGTCAGATCCTCTTACCCTCCCATGCCAATTTTGGTCTACACCACGTGAAGGCGGCGATCATGAGAGCACCCAGACGTAGGCGGCTAGATAGATAGATAGATAGATAGATAGATAGATAGATAGATAGATAGATAGATAGATAGATAGATAGATAGATAGATAGATAGATAGGTGGATACGTATATAGAAACGCTCAAAGTGCCAGAGGTTCGCTAACAAATGCTTCGCATTTAAAAAATCACCGACGATTGCAGTATTGTCTAATACCAATTCTGACCGCAGCTTCGTCTGGGGCACGGCCAACTGTGTTTGAAGTTTTGGCTTTCCGCAAGGTATTGACTACGCCGTAAATCATAATTTTTGGGAAGTAGGACAGCAGCCACCACGCAATTATTCGTCTTTCTACGAATAAGCGAGGTTCCTTCTACAGATCTATAAGGAATCATGTGCACTTTGTTGATGCTGCATGTGGCTCATGACGATGAAGAATTATGGCTCAGCACTTTGAACTGGGTGGGAAGCATTAAGCCACACACTCGCTGCGCAATTACCATTGTGTGGTGACTGGCTGTTATTTTGCTCTTCTGGCCATGTTATATTACGTAACGTGATTCCTTGCCCAATATAACGCCTGTATAGAGTCTTTTTGGGAGTCAGTTTCAAGCACCAGCATCGCTCTGTGGTAGAATACTCGACTGCCACGCAGAGGGCCCTGGTTCAAATCCCAATTGATCCTGGATTTTTTTTATTTTATTTTTCCGTCTATCGGTTACTTTTTTATGTCTATCGGTTAGGATGGCGACGGTGACAGAGAGCCGCTTAACGCAGGAACGGGCGCCTAAGAGCTGTGCTCTAATATATGCCGACGCACTCTATGAGAATGCGAACACACGCACGTTGCTGAATATTGCATGGACTAAGTCACTGTTTTTTTAGTTCTTAATTAGTTCATTAGGTAAGGTTATTTGCCTGGCTTACAAATCAAGAAAGCTGGGCAATATTTTCGTATTGGAAAATCTTTATCGGCATGCAAAATGTCCGATTAGACAGCTCCTAACTTTCTATTAGGCTGAAGCGTGTTTCCGCCCGCGAAATACAATAACAAAAAAAAAACACGTGACCCACTCTTGCGCGCCCTCATTACAGTGTTCCTTAACGTGTTGCGTACAAATTATACGCTTCCCTCGCATGAGTTCATGGCAGTGATAAGCAAACACAACGGTTATCGCTTGTGCTGCCTTCACATCTTCATAGCAGAGCCACCACCATCGCCGCTGTCCAGTCGCCTTTCAAGCCGCAACACATGTAACCGAATGCCGTCTGCGGCCTGAACGTTAGGGAGCACTGAAATTACAGCCCGCCAGGGGCAGATACTGTATGCAGTGTCTTTTCGATGCCCGGATTCGCAAATATTAGTCATGGGCGATTTAGCTTTCCAGAGATTACATGGAGCAGCAGAAAAGGAATGGCTAGCTGTCAATCGGCTGAAGTTGCCCGCAATGTGTGCAGTGACTGCCACCACCGGTGACTCAGTTATCTTCATGTTGGCCGGAAATTTACAAGCGCTGTTCTCGGCTGCAGGTCGACATTGCTCGTGCGGTGGATAGCCCCATGATCCTTGTATTGGTGGACGCAGATACGAAATGGACAGTGGCGTTGTCACTCAATAGAGCCACGGATGATATAAACCTGGAAGTTCTTCGAAGTATTTTCACTCGCTTCGGCCTAGCTCACACAGTCGAGTGTAATAATGGACACTAATTCACCACTGCGGTGACAGAGACGTTCTTTTGGGATAACCATGTCCGTCACGTACCAACTGCCTCTTGTTAACCACAGTCGAAGGTGGAAGCAGAGCGAATGGTGCGCGCCGTCAAATAAGCACTAAAGAACAAAACGGAGTCGCTGCGCTGTCGACTTGCCGAATTTGGCTTTGTTACAGGATAACACCGGTGAAGAACGGCAAATCGCCTGCAGAGAGGTTGCTGGCTACCAACCAAGAACCAGACTAAGTTCTCACTTCCTGTAGTGAGAGGTCACAAACGTTTCAGCCAGGAGTAAGGTCTCGGCACCACTTTCCCGGCTGTTTCTTCCAGGAACACGAGTCTGGTCGCGTCAGTATAACTGCATTAGACAGAGATAACTGCCTGGTATAGTGATAGCTTCCGGCGGTGGACCTTTGCTCGCTGTCGGTACAGAAGAACAGCGACGACATGTCGACCAAGTGCGACATCAGGAAGGAAGGAAAAAACAGGAGAGAGAGGAAAGGCAGGGATGTTCTAGAATGACCGGCATCCTACCCTACACAAGGAGAAGGGATGGGGGAGCTTTAAAGATAAAGAGGGACAAGGAGAACACGCACGCACAGTCACACATACCTCACAGTCATGATAACACCGTTAGTCTATAACCGCCGGTGCAAGTCTGATGTCTTCAAGAAGTTGAACACTGTCTTCGTCACCTTCACCCCCGATTACCTCTCAGGACGACATTCCAGACTGGTTTCTGCCGTCATCGGTCTGGAATGTATATGAGCAAGAGCGACGGCGAGTGAATTTCTCTGCGCATTGTAGCGAGGACAGTCGCAGGAGATGAGCTGTAGTGTCTCGTCGCTAGCACAGCTGTCACAAAACGGGTTGTCAGGCATTTCGATTCGAAAGGAGAATGACTTCGTGAAAGCCACCCTTAGTCATAAACGGCAACGCAGAGTGGCATCATTTCGGCGCAGTCCAGCAGCTGTCTGCAGACGTAAAGTGGACGGGCAGTAGTGGTGGTGGTTGCGCAGTCTGCTTGCTGTATTCCAAGCGGAGGAAGTGATTTCTTGCGCGCCCACTCGAAGTTGGCTAGCAGCATCGGTCCTTGATAGGCGTGTTGTCTCGAACATGTCGCCTCGAAGAACGAAGAGGTGCTTCATGAGCTCAATAGTCGCTCAGCCCCGGGTCCTGGCGGAACTACGTACAGGCTGCTGCGTAATCTCGATGATAAGTCCATCGCTAAGTTAACCGAGGAGGTCAATCTCCTCTGGGCAGAAGGGCGAGTGCCGGAGGCCTGGAGGGCCGCTTCGATGGTACTCATTCCACGCCGGGCTGGGCACTCGCCAAGGAGAACCTACGTCCCATCTCTCTTATATCTCGCGTAGGGAAGGTAATAATAATAATAATAATAATAATAATAATAATAATAATAATAATAATAATAATATCTGGTGGTTAACGTCCGAAAACAACGATATGATTATGAAAGACGGCGTCGTGGAGGGCTCCGGAAATTTTGACCAACTGGGTTTCTTTAACGTGCACCTAAATCTAAGTACACGGCGCTCAAACATTTTCGCCTTCATCGAAAATGTAGCCGCCGCGGCGGGGATTCGATGCCTCGGCCTTGGGGTCAGCAGCCGAGCGCCATATCCACTGCACCACCGTGGCGGAGCGTAGGGAAGGGAATAGAGCATGCGGTACACAACAGGGTCTCTCAATATATCGAGGATAAAGAGCTTTTTTCACACAACATGTTCATCTTCTGGCCAGGTACATCCACCCAGGATGTAATGCTCCTGATTAAGAGGCAAGTTATCGACCGACCACCTGAGATGTTCGGAAAATATTGGCCCTTCATCTCGCCAAAGCCTTTGATACCATTCCACAGAAGTTCGTCCTGAAGGCGGTCGAGAGCATGGGGTTGGGACCACGGTTCTACACCTATGTTTGCGCCTTCCTCAGGGACCGCAAAGCAACCATAAAGATTGGGCAATCAATATCGGAAACATTCACCCTGGGTGCGAGGGGCACGCCGCAGGGAGCGGTCATTTCGCCTCAACATAGCCATGAAAGGCCTCTCGGAGCGTATGTCCACTGTAGCCAATACCAATCACGCCCTACATGCCGACGACTATACGGTCCAATGCATGGGAGGTTCGGATGCTGAGGTGAAGGAAGCGCTTTAGTCGGTAAAGTCTATAACATGAAGTTTTCTTGAGGGTACGGGGCTTCCGCTCTCACCCTCCAAATCGGAGTTGCTTCTCTACAGACCGCTTCGGCCTGGGAGGAGGCCCCACTCACTGTTTGATTAGGTACAGATTACGCTAACCACAAGGCACGGCCAGTCGATTTCCAGAGTCAACTGTATTCGGGTATTAGGCATCCTTCTTTATTGCAACGGCAGAAACGCACAGGTTGTGGTCCACGTCACCTCCAAGACAGGAAGCATACCTAAGTCTATTTTAAAGGTTTCAAACCGCAAGGTAGCGCTGGGAGAAAGTAATCTCCTTCGGCTCTACCATGTGTTATTCATGAGCCACATTAATTACGTCGCATTATCTCTAAATTGGTATAACAGCGAGGAGAATAAACCTGACCCTTCAATGTGGAAAAGTAATAAAAGGGTGCTAGGAATCCCCCGACTACTGGCACGCACATGCTCATCAGCCTGGGCATGCACAACACCATCTCGGCAGTGAGTGAGGCACAGAAACTAGCTCAGGTCGTGCGGCGCTCCTCCACCAAGGCTGGGCAGCGTCTCCTACATTCGCTTGGATGCCATCATACGGGCAGTGTGGAACACAAGATCTTTTTCTCACAAACAATGACGGGTGCATACGAGGTGGTACCCTTCCCGCGTAACGTCAATCCGCAGTAATATGTTGGTCGGCGAAGGGCACGGGCCAAGCCTCTGCTTCACTTCGTACCTAAATCCCCGGGAAAGGTGGCTTTCGTTGATGCGGCGCAGTATGGCCGCTCCGATATTCCAAGCTTGGGGGTTGCCTGATCGGGGTTCTCCAGGACCAAATAAAGTTCATTTCGCCTCACCTTCCTACAACCTCGCTCTACTTGTAGTCCTGGCGTGCGTCGGCTGCGATACTTCGCCCATCATTCCCATGGTAGCTGAACGATCGCAGCACCAGTTTAATGTAGTAATTATCGAGCTGTACTCGGTGGTTCTGATACCTCGCTTTTCGCAAGGGACCGTTACTCATTCTCCGTGTTTCACCTCGTGTGGAATCTTCCTGGGAGATGTTCTTTGCACAAATGATTTCGAAGTTGCCTTGTGTCGCTGTCATTGCACGTGTTAACACGTGGCACAACTTGATTCATTGCTCCGCCCTTCAGTCATTCCTCTTCATTTGCCCGCTGGACAGATGCGGCGTCTAAATGTATCGGAACTTCATCCAGGGTTCGCCGTTGTTCTAACCAGATTGCGTGCGAGACGCCAATAGCTGAGCACAGTTTCAAACTTGAGGTAGCGCAATCAGCGATAACGCTGGAGTGTGCGATGACACTTGTGCAGAAACCCGCTCGTTTCACCCACAGAATAAATTTTTTAACGACTGTGCCCCCTGCTATCAAACAGTCAGAGTGTTGCCTTGCTAGGCGCAGTTAGCCCAGTGGACTGTTCAGTTTTAATTTGGTGCTTTTGTTGCCGAAGTTACCGACACTACAACGGGGCAATATTTCGCACTAGCTGGAAAAAGGGCACAGCAGGTCGAGATTGTCATACGGTTATATGTGCTATGAGAGCTAGCAGAAGGTGCTGTTCTGAGCTACAAGTTACGAGAAGTTAGAAGAGGTGTTTCCGGGCAAGTTCGTGCGTGACGCTCAAGAGATATCACTGTTAGTAATGTGACTCGAAAAACGCTTACGACGCTGACACGCGAGTGTAAAGACGCGGCTTCTTAGGTGATAGATGCCCTCTTTGTAATCACGTGGCCGTCCATATATTTGACGATTAGTCTAACTGCGTGTGGCATATGGTTCCTCATGCACGGCACTTAGCATAATGCGGAGTGGTACCTGATCGTGGCGTTATCTCACTGCCAGGAATGGGAAATACTGCGCTCCTTGGTTATCTTGCTCCAACCGACACGAACAGCTCTCAATAATAATAATATCTGGGGTTTAACGTGCCAACACCACGACATGATTATGAGAGACGCCGTATTGGATGGCTCCGGAAATTTCGACCACCTGTTGTTCTTTAACGGGCACCTTAATCTAAGTACACGGAGCTCAAACATTTTCGCCTCGATCGAAAATGAGCTCTCAGATGAACTAACGCCATCCGTGGGCGCTTCGTGGAAACGAACAAAGCTCTAAAGCTTTACTATTAGTACAAGTATACCACCTTAAATGATTGGTGAATGAGTACCTATTAGATTTACGATTCGAACTTTCAATGAGTCGTTAGAATAAGCAACAGAAGAGCATCTCATTGTCCTCCAGCAAGAAGTCCGTAATACCCTTTCACTACTGTCGCCCTTTTTGTGGTGTCGACGCTTCTTACTAGGACACAAGTATTCAAGTAGTTTAGACGAAACTTGTTCGAGAGAGTGACAGCAGTTACGACCCCCTGTGCACCCCTTCACGAGAAACGAGAAATACTATATGAACATAAAGGGGAAGCTGAAGCAGTGTTTTTTAATATGACTTTGGAGTGTAAAATCATAGTTTGATCTTTCCTGAATTCGAAAACCAATGTAGGAGTTCACAGAAGTGAACGCAAATAGCATCTCTTGGAAAAAAACAGCGGCTGCAGCCGCAGGGCTTCTTGAGATGCTGAGCGAACGCGGTGACCTCATCTTCAGTATGCTACGTCACCGGCATCATTAGCACTGGTAATACATGGCCTTCGCGATAAGTTCCACCAACGCGCGCAGCGGGAACTCGTCACGGGGGCCACGGTTGAAGATACGACAGTGCTGCGCGAGTCCGCCAAAGCTACCGACGATGACGTAGTTCCGGCCACGCCCACACTTTCGGCGCGTTCGCGTGGGCGGAGCAAGACGAATTTTCGTTCGCAATTTTTAAAGCTCCTGCTGCCACAACGGCGAAAAAATTGCGCCATCGTCGACAATAGTTTTGTTCCTTGTTAACAATACTCTTTTACCGAATTCTAAAACCATTAACGCTTCGTAGGGATTAGGAACTTTAGGTACAACGCATTGTTTTACAAAATTAAATCCTCAAATGTCTTTTCTAAACGTATCTGCACTGCTGCTTGTCCTCCCGAAGTGAACAACGCAGTAACTGCTGATTAGTCATCTCTTCTGCGAATCGTTTACTTCACAGCAGCTGTGGAGACGCAGAAGCGCTCATGAATTTTCCCTATCTATTCTGCAAGGCTATGCGCCAAAGCAATTTTTATGTCGCTCATTCACGTTGAAGTGTCAACGTTATATTAGTTTAATCTAATGCTTTATTTTACGACTGTGGTGAAGGGGCGAAGGGGGCAGAACGGCTGCTTGAAATTTAGATGAGTGAGTGGGAAATCTTCGCAGTGTTTACTTTTATACAGTGACATCCGTGGTGGAGTTTGTGACATGAGCAGTTATGACAAGGAGATATTTCACGTTGCCTTTTACTCTCAAGTAATGGTGCATCGTGACGAACATATGCGCTTTTTTTTGTTTACTCTTGCGGATCGTGACTGAAGTGTGATATATATTTGCTTGCATTTGTAGTAATATCCAATTTGTAGAACATGTAAACAACAGGAATATTTCAGTATATTGGCATCAGCGTCGCACTTAACTAGTTATTATAAAATGCAGCAACCGGCAAATACTCCGCAGCGAATAGAATCTATCGGACAAACCGATAACAGTGCACACATACAGCGCAATGAGCGTTTTGTTTCCACCGTTCCATTACAAGGTGATAAGAACAAGGAACCTTCCACGACCTGTTGTTGGTATTTATAAAGGCTAAAGTACGCAAATGGCGAGTGCGGAAGGCCCGAACACAATAATACAAGAAGCAATAATTTCCTTAATGCAAAATCACGCGTTCTTTTGTGCTCCAAATGCAGTATCCCCGTGCAGATGATCGCTTAGTGAGAAACCCACGTCATGTATCAAATCTATCTGTCCCTTTGTGCAGCACAATAAAAAGTTGGGTGGTTTGGTTTTCACTCGTGACGTGGCGTAATCCCGCGTTTTTTTATTATGTGCTGTCGTCATATTCGCGCCTTTCACGTGATGCTTTGCGCAGGCTCCATATAGGTGAAAACAGTCGTGCGCACTCGAGAATAGTTTTTTTTCTTTTAATATGGACCAAACATCTCATTGTAAACACTGTGTTCATGCATTCTTATGCAATCGCAAGTAAGCGACACCAGTGAATGGTTGTGTGCGCACATCTGTTCACCTGTTCTTCGAGCTGATTCGACATTCGAAGAAGTTGAGCCCAGTGGCTCCTCCTACTTTAAGGCAATTAATCAACAGTGCACTACATAAGGCGATATTCTTTGTCTGACTTTTCGCTGAGATGGCGCAACAGCCAGCGTCGTATTTGCGTCGTCAGCCAGCGCAGTTATCTTTTATTCCCTTTTATCGCTGAGCAGAGAGCCCCTGCTGTTATGGTTTCGAGTGCTGTTTACATTTACGAGAATCCCCACTTTGTGCATTTTACAGCTAGGTATCTCCACATGGTGCCTGCGAAATCACCATCCCTGCCAAAGATAGCTTCTCTAAGATCAAGCTCGCGCAGGATGCGTAAGCACAGCTGCACTCTATTGCTGGATGGAACTGTAATCATTGCTTTATGACGACAGCGATGCTTGAAAGAAGCTCTTTGAGTAATGAAAAACAGCTGCTTTCTACTTCTGACTGATACAGCTTTGTGCCATTTTAGGAAGAAGGTTTCCATATTGAATGACACTCCAAAATTGGTATCAGTGAGACGGAAGGCCCAGTCACGTCGTGGTTGCGCTTGGTTCAAGACCCACCTGCTTCCATCGATTTCCTGACAAGTGGATACCTTCTGAAAGCCGCGGCTCAGCCGCTTAATAATACTGGTGCTGTCTCGAATTTGAGTTGGTTTCAGAAATGCAAGCCTCTAGCATGCGAGCCAAGCATAAATGTATATTTTCTAACAAAAACATGTGTTGCTATGGTTCTGGTCTGCTGCCCCGAAGCTCGCGGGATCGAATCCCGGCCATGGCGGCCGAATTTCGATGAGGGCAAAATGCTTAAGGCCCGTGTGCTTCGGTTTAGGTGCTCGTTAAAGAACCCCAGGTGGTTGAAATTTCTGAAGCTCTCCACTAAATGCCTCATAATCATATCGGGGTTTTGGGACGTTAAACCTCCGCAGATATTATTAGGAAGAAAAACCGATAATAAGATAGGGAACATTGCCAAGATAATTGTTAATTTAATGCGCCTAACTAGTTGGCATCAAGCCGAGCCATTTCTCGTTGCGTCACTGATTCAAAACTAAAAACTTTCAGAAACAAACGACCACAACGAGAGAGCGAAGATAGTTGAGCCGGTTATGGGATCAAGTATTAGCAGTCATTCCCACTGATACGCTGACGTTCTTATGTCATCGACAAGAATAATAAATGTGTCTTAGATTTATCCCCCCACTATGAGAGGACGGATTCCCAAGTGCCATCACATGAGGCCTATTACGTTAACATAACCAGCGTTTGAGGCACCTGCGGGCATGCCAATTGATCTGTTAGCCTCGGATTTTGGGGGTTGGAAGCACTTATATGTATGGCCGCATAAAAGCAGGCGATGCCCGGCTGCACAGATCACCAAACGAGCTATAAAAGAATCAATCATAAATTTGCTCGTTCAAAGATAGCAAACGTTACCAAAAGGCAGACAAAAAATTCTCACCGGAAAGGCACAATGATACCCTTTTTTGCCACAGACGCTAACATAGTACTCCATCTCCTTGGTCGTCCTGCCCTTATGCGGAGTGTATGACATGGTGTGGATCCTTGGCGCTCGAAGCTTCACCACAGAACTGCTCAGGGAAAAACGTAACAAGATGCATGAATTAAGCGAATACATAAGTAGCGAAGTGAATGGAGGAAAGAGCAGGCAAGAAATAGTTTTTACAGAGAAGGTATAAATGGCAAGAGGATTTGTCTCTTTGTTTGTGTGCGAAAACTCCTAGCGCTAGAATGGAATACTAAATAACTAAATATGAAAATGTCGTTCGCGGGCAAAAGCGCTGATGCCACAGAAATCAGCAAGATTCCACATGCGAGTGCGCATTCCTCTGCAACGAACGCCTGTGTTCCAATATGTTCAAGAACTGTCACCAACTAGCTCAGCTTTCAATTCCTCTAAAGCTGACTACCCACATGTTACATCAATCTCATTAGTCCCTACCTTTACCATGCTTAAATGAAATTTATCCGCACAAATTCCCCGACGCCGCCTGGACCGCTTGCGGGCAGGCCGCTACGTTAGCTCACATGTTTTGCGAGTGCGGGTCGCTCAGCCCGACTTACAGAAGTGCCGAATGGGATGCGCTTTTGCGCAACCCAGACCTACAGGGCCAAATCCTGGCCGTCCAGTGCGCCTGCGACAGTGCCGTTAGGCTAGACCTGCCAGACCAAACATGGGAGTAGCCGGGTGGCGCGGGGCAACCTCAGTGTCTGCACGGGCCTCTTGATAAAGTTGTACTCTCTCTCTCACCCACATGTGGTCCACTAAAAATAAAGAAGACGTCTGCAGGCAAAAGCTTGGTGCCACAGAAATGGGGCAAGTGCCACTACTCACCGCTGCTACACTAAAAAACGCCAGGCCTGCGCTGAAACCGCAGCACAGTCACAGCGAAAGCTGGAAGAGCGGCGTTTCTAGAGCCCGTTAAGCTCTCTTGGGGCTACAATACAAGTACACTAGAAAAGTACCCACTACACCATAAATCACAATTTTTGTGAAATTGGGAAGCACCTACTAAGGCATTATTAGTCATTCTGCCGATAAACGAGGCACCAACTACACGTCTCGTCTATAAGGCATTATGTACACTTTGTTGACGCGACGACTGATGCCGATAAAGAATTATGGCTCAGCCCTTTGTAATGGGTTGGAATCTTTAAACGACCCACCAGTTATGTAATTCGCGCTGGGTGACTCCTGGTCGCTATTTCCCTCTCCCGTCATGCTGTATAACATACGTTGACGTGGGAGAGAGACGGGGGGCGCGAAGAACTTTACTGAGACCCCGAGGAAATGGATTATGCGCTTATGGGCTTCCTTAGCAACCAATACAAGTGCACTTGCGAGGAACCCACTACGCTATAAATCATTGTAATTTTTTAGATGTAGGGCAGCAGGCACTGTACCATTTTTCGTCATTCTACGGAGAGCGTTGGTACCTGCTAAAGGCATGTAAGGCATTATGCTCACTTTGTTGATGCTGTGGCTGATGACGATGAAGAATTATGGCAGAGCCCTTTGTAATGGGTTTGAAGCATTCAACAACCTACTCGTTGCGCAATTCGCATTGTGTGACGCCTGGTTACAGAATTCGCGTTGTGCGACGCTTGTTGCTTATTTTATTCTTCTACCACGCTATATTGCATATGCTAATGTGGTTCCTTCCCGACATGAAGCCTGTATAGGACTTTTTTGCAAAGCAGTTTCAAGCACCGGCATGGCTCAGAGGTTGAATACTGGGCTCCCACGCAGAGGCCCCAGGTTCGAACGTCGTTCCATCCTGCAATTTTTTTCTTATTTCGTTTTTTTTTATTTCGAGCGATACTGCTTACGGACACCGGCGGCGGCGGCGGCGGCGGACAACTACGGCGCCAAAAACGGCCGGTGAAACGATCTCATAACAGCTTTCGCTGTAAAATAAAGGAGAAAATACACGGGCGACAAACGCCCATTCATATCGTGCTTGAAGCTCCAACCGCATGCGGTTAGCCACACAAGACGACCCAAGTCGCAACAAGGACAATGCTGCAAAAAGACGCATGCTGCTCCAACGGCTCGTCCATACCGTCCACAAAACGTGAAACGCATGCGGCAAGCCAATCACGACGACGCATGCCGCGGGAAAAATACGCATGCTGCTCAACGGACCCCTTTCAATAGCATGCGCTAAATTAAAAATTAACTTTCTGGAAAGGCATTTCCGATGTGGTTGCAGGCATAGGCCGGCGAAAAAATGTGAAGCTCACTCAGACTCACTCATGAAATATACTGTGCCCTCAGGGCTCACTCGGACTCAGATTCACGAAAATATTACTCACCCGTACTCACTCGGGCTCAGACTTAAGAAAATATTACGCAGCCTGACTCACTCATACTAAGACTCACGACTCAATCTGAGTCTGAGTGAGTCGACTCATGAGTGAGTTTGCCGACCTGTGGTTGCAGGGTGTGTGATCGGGTTTGGTTCGAAATTATATGTCACCTCTGGGTCGTGCATAAATGTGGATTGGATTACCTTCGCCGGTCATCCACCATCAGAGAGTAGAATGGATCCTCAAATTATACGTACACACGCATGTTTCCAATGGAGGAAAATTTTCTGCGTGAAGCCATACCTACTGACAACTCGCAGGAAAGAGATGCAGTTAAGCTGAATTCCTAAACGGTCAGGCGATTTTGTATGAGGAGGCCTAATTGCACCCTTTGGGATTATTGGCCTTTTTTGTCACTTGATATATTCGCGAAAAAACGGGCCCCCTCAGACTAATACGAGCTGCACTGTGTGCGTGCCCGAGTGCTGGTGACGTCAAAGAGCACTAGAGGAGATAACATGTCGTTAGGGTCCCTGCGTAGTCCACAAATGCGTTCCGTATTACCTGGTCGGTGGGAGAATGCCCACGGCGTAGTGAAGCCACAGCATTTAGCTGTAACATTTTACGGACTCAGCGAAAACGCTAAACGGTTATCTCTTTCAGCAGTGGTATTAAATACTCCTGGCCGCCCACTGATGTGGTTCATACTCTACGCAGTAGGAAGCGTTAAGAAAAATTCTGTTCAAACTCGGTGCAAAGAAAACCTATTATAAGAATTTCCCGATCTGACAAAGAAACCTCCATTCCCTGATAGGTGCCCATGGGGTTCCTAGTGCGTAGTCAGGAGGTGGCCACCGCGCCTGTGGATCCCCCTTCACCCCGAAGGAAATTTTTTTCTGCCATTGGATAGAGAGCACACTCACACTAAACCAAACTTACCTCTCAGACCCCACGTCGGATGAAATTTCTGCCTACTCCACTGGTTCCATATTGTCCAGTTGAATGAACGATTCTACTGACACTAAACCCGATGTAAGAAATTTCTGCCGAGGATTGGTCAGCAAAAAATACAGTGATTTCTTTCTGATTTCTAGCAGACGGCATTTGTTGAGTGCGCTGCGACCCTATCGCGTCAATAAATTATTGAGGCGTTTTTTTTTTTTCGTATAGAAGAGCTGCTTTGGTCGAGGTTGGCCGTGTGTCGCAGATAGAAAATGATCATCATCTTGAACCGGCAAGCGCCATCTTCGCCTTCCTCTTCATCGCCTTCCTCTTCTTCCACTTGTGCTTCGCTACAGGAAGACGTGCGCCGATTTGTGTGGCGATATATGCAATACCTCCATGGGCGATAGAACGAGCACAGATGGAGAGTAAGAAATAGAAAGAAAGAAAAACAGAGAAATTTTGGTGGAAAAGAGTTCAAGCCGAGACGAGATTCAAAGCCGCGCACGCATGATCCGAAGGCGAGCGTCTTAACTATTCCGCTATCCAGGCACGTGGCCACACCAGGGCATAGCTTTGTATTTAACTGCAGCAAAGGGAGAGTAGTGCTAGTTGGTTGGGGTTCATATTGGACAGCGCAAAAAACGAGACACAAAGAAGAGACTGCACAACAAAGAAGAGCCTACACAACAGTTGTCAGCCAGCGCTCGTGTTGTTTGTCTCTTCTTTGTGTCTCGCTTTTTGCGCTGTCCAATATGAATAGCTTTGTACAGTACAATACAGCAAGGTGGTGGGAAAGGTATGTGAGGCTGAGGAAAAGAGATTTGAGGGTTACGAAGAGGGAAAGGATGATAGGATAACGAGTACAGAAAGAGAGAAAAAGAAAAAAAGAAACAAAGAAAAGGAAGAAAGAGAGGAAAAGACAGACAGACGGAGAAATAAATAGAGACAGAAAGAGATTGTAAGCAGCACAGACAAAAAAGAAGATAGAAAAACAATTCGGCAGATCCCATGCCTTGTGGGAATCGTTTTCATGCGAAGCAGTCGGCGAGTAGTTCTATGCTGCATTTTTTGGCTTTTAATCGAGCGTTACGAAGTGGAGGGACGTGTTTTTGTAAGTGTTACAGCTGTGTGCACATCGTTGGCTTACCAGGCACGTCTTAACAGTGGCGTTTAAAGGGTAGCTTACGGTCTGACGTAACGTCAGCACTTGCGTTAGAGCACAGGCGTCAGTATTATCCAAACGAAGTGCACTTTAAGGTGCGATGATGTGAATATAGTACATAACTTCCGTTAGCGTATTCCTCCGGGCTCAAGCAACGCTTGAATATAGCTTGCTGAATCATAGGAATAAAATGTAATCTCTATTAGACTGCTATAAAATCGGAGTCAACATTGGAACTACAGACGTTAACCTGACATGACGCCTCTAGCGTTGGAGTAGATATGTAGCGTTTATTCCTTTGTTATAAAATTTCATAGCCAGCAGCACGACCACAACAGACGTTGCACCAACTTTACGCGTGCATAGGGTATATTTTCAAAGCAGTTTCTAGACCTCGCGTGGCTCTGTGGTGAAATACCTGACTGTCCCGTAGAATGCTTGGGTTCGATTCCCGCTGGGATCCTAATTTTCAATCTAAATTCGTCGGGTCCACGCTGCCGATGCCGGTTTTTTCTTAACGCCCTCGCATTTAATTACCAATTTCTATACTCGCCGTTTCTTCCTTGATATAAACTGTCCATCACCTGTGGCACATTTCTGTATACAGCAGCCCGTGGTATAGGGGTATGTGCCACACGTGTCTGAAGGAAAGGGTTTGGCGGCGTGCGCGGCAGGATTATCACATTACTTATGTCAAGACCAGACAGTCATATTCGTGAAACCCTCTTACCCTTCCATGCCGATTTTTGTCTACCCCAAGTTAACGACGCAATCACGCATATCCAGATTTTGTGGAAACATCACAGCCAGTGCCCCTGGCGGCCCCGGCGCGAAGCTAGCGCGTTTTCAATGGAATTGGCGAGTTTTTCCCGAATAATTAAGCGTAGAGGGTGAATGTTGAAAAACGCAGATCACAGAGCGCTTCTGGAAACCTAAACGCACGAGAGGACTGCAGCGATCATGTTGCAGTAAGCTTTAATTTTGTTCCCAGAGCAGTTAAAGATTGTACAATGGGAGTCTATGGAAACGGCGAAAAATGTGGCCTGTTCTTCGAGACAAAATGGTCACTGTCGTAAAGCTAAGCAAGTTATGTTAATGGTCAGAAGATCACATGTAGTCCTGACACTCAGCTTTCATTTGAAGCCATTCTCAACTTGCCGCAAGTGGCATAACATTGTTCCCTAACGCGTTTTGAAGCGCGGTCGATCAAATGTTTGTGGTAAATTGATAAACCCATGCTTACCGCAGGCGACAAGCGTCCAGCGTGGCCGAGCGACCTAATCGCTCAAGTTCAGAGCGTGGCATCACCGCGCCGTCATCGGTTCGATTCCTGGCGACGGATCAGCATTTTTTTTTCAGCCCGTGACTTAGTTCCACAGCTTCGCACAGGATGTCGCCGCCGAAACAAAAAAAAAACTTCGTTTCGGTTTCGGCTCTTCAACTGTAATCTTGAGCTGCCGTTTCTTTTTCTCTTTATTATATGACTTTTTAGTGTATGTTTAAACACTCCACGTATATCACATCGTTCAGATCTACATTTGTAATTCTTACTTTATTCTTTTATAAACGTCCTAAGGAACAGAACGCACGATCAAGTTATGGTGAACAAAGCTCCTTCGAACTTTTGTACGCGTATTGTGATGGAAACTTATTTCTCCCTGCTCATGATGTCGTTACGATCTTCTCAGGTACCTACAATTCAGCAACGTAAAGGAAGCGAACTAAGCTTAGACAAGCGGGGCATAGTAATTAAATGACAAAGTTAGACGTTTTTGGAGTTATGTTTTACTTTAGGGCTAACGCAAGTGTCCGTCGTAATCGTAACGAACGAAGGGGAATTTTTCGAGGGGTTCTTTTTTTTTTTAGACACTACTAATGAAACCAACTGATCATTAAGCCAATCAAGTTATATGAAAAATATTTGTTCCTTTTCAAACAGCAGTGCAATGATTTCGCCCTAACTTAAATGAAATCAAAATCACTATCTCGACAATCATCAGCGGACGGCTCATATACCCTTCTACATGCTGCGCTCTCAACTCGAAGAGACTGTGCGAAATCCCCTTTCCTACCTGGAGTGGCTCTGTTCTCTTACAGCACCATTTTCTAGAGTTACGCGAGACTGTATATAGAAGAGTTAGCTGCTAGCTTTACTTCATTTGTTGCTATCGCACTCATTGCAATCGTGCTTGCGGTGATACAGGGATTTTATTCATCTCTTGTAATATCTATCGCCCTACGTGAACAGAAAAAAACCAGCATGCCTTCTCCTTTAACATCACAAAGCACTGTGCGCTGCATCGGATAGGTCCCTGTGATATGACGTGTGTGGATCAAATCTTTCGGAAGTCCAGGTACTGGTGCTCCCGGTTACAAGACGAAAATCCTGTGATTCAGCAGCTTTTCGCACGCACTCACAGCCCACCTCAACGTACCGCATAAGATGCCATTTAAGCATCTGTAAATGAAAATGTGCGCAGCATGTACTGGTTGCGCAAGGCTAGAACCGAAAGCGGAGCTAGCGTTCGACCTAGCTTCTTCTAAGGTTTTGCTAGTAATACCAAGCTATTGCTAGAGGTGCAAAGTTTTTGCTAGTATAGTATTATAGGATATGGCTAGGCTTGGATAATCTATTCTTCTCAGGTTTCGGTCGGTTCCCCAGACTACGCACTTGTTGCGTGGTTCGGAAGGGGAAATGTCGCGTCACTAGTAGTTACGTGATGGGATTTTAGTCACGTGAGAGAGAAAGTACGTCTTTATTAGAGTCCAGTGCAGACGCTTAGGTTGCCCCGCGCCACCCGGTTTTTCCGAAGTTTTGGCGCCAACACGTCACGTCAATAGTTACTTGACGTTACGGGATTTTAGTGGCGAGACTAATTACGTGATTTTACGTGATCTTTAATCACGTGACTAGTTGTTACGTGATTGTAGTCACATAAGTAGATGTTCGATGTTACGTGATTTTGGTCACGCGACAATTGCAGGCCTGGTGTACAAAAAACTGTAGTCGCAGGAAACAACAACCCATCATCGATATCACATATATTTTATGATCACGAGAAATTCAATTTCGTTGCTCGAAAGAGCAAGTGAAGCTGCACTCGTGCACTTTTTATCACGTTTCAAAATTGTTTGGGCTTCTACGATCTTTTCTGGAATTTTTTGTGTGCTTCATTTGCTTTATTATTTTTCTTTCCTGGTGAAGAGCGCATATATATGCTGTAGTATGAAAATATAGTCAGTTGTAAGTTCAGCGCTGTGTGTGTTTTCCATTGTCGTCCTCGTTCCTTGCGCTGTGAAACATAGAATTATGGTCTACAGCGCATTTTTGCAAACAGAAAGCAGCTGTTTTCACTTTCGCATTCCGTTCCTGCTCTTTGGAAGGTGGGGACACTTGCAAGGAGCGCTGCAAGGAGAGCTTGACCGTAGCATCTTATAATAGCTAGCGTATCACGGGCTAGCCGCCGCGCGCTGTTGCAGAATGGGTTGATAATCCGTGCTGGCTGTTTGCGCGCAATCGCTGGGGCCTGGGTTCGAATCCCAGTGTGGTTTTTTCTTCTTTTTTTTTTGTCTCTCTCAGAATTGCTTATGTTTGCCGCGGTGGTACAGCGGTTACGGTGCTCGGCTGCTGACCCAAAGGGCACAGGTTTGACGACGGCTCCAGCATTTTTGAACAAGGCGAAAATGCTAGAGGCTCGTGTTTTACATGCACTTTACGAACCTGAAGTGGTCGAAATTTCCGCAGCCCTCCTCTACGGCACGCCTCCATAGACATATTATGGTTTGGGCACGTAGAACTCCAGCAATTATTATTGCTAGTACAACGCTGCTGAAGATTTAGTTGCTTGTTTTTTTCGCTGGAGCATTCCACCCAAGATATTTGCTGCAGTTTCGGTTTCGCCTTTGGAAATGGAGCAAGTAAACTTCTAATGTTTATTTTTTATTACCAGGAAACCCCATTACTTAATAACGAAGAAAAGGAACCCAGATTTTAGTTAACCTCAAACATAAGAAGGCAATACAAAACGAAACCAAGGCAAGCATGAGGGCAGCCATTTGTAATATAATGAAGCGTTTTAAGAAGTACTCTACTATTAGAGACGACGCAGAAACGTAACCAGTAATAGTAGAACCAACGCAAGCTTGTATTGTTGAATCATCGCCTTTCTTCTACGAGGCAGCGTTCTCTCCTTCTGCAAGGTAGTGCCGCTCTTTTGCATTACATTTAATTCCCCTCCGAAAAAGAGCCATCTTGGCTAATTACGGACAGCTGCACAGTGACAGTGAGGCTTTAGCAGGTCCATATGCACAATCTCATGTCTCGACATTGTTTGATTACAATAAGTCTCAAGCGACTTGACGGCGTATATGAAGTACGAGGCTTGCTAGGCATACGGTACGGCCGTGGTACTTGGGAAGAAGTTTCGTAGACCTACCGGGGCCACCTATAGGAGTCCAGAGGCGAAGCCCGTAGCTAGGGGGTATGCCCATGGGCCCGCCTGCCCTCCCAAACGTTTGACGGAGGCGGTGTTTTTACCGACAAGAATAATGAGAATAGGTGTTTCTCTCAAACTGTCAAGGCCTTCAGCAAGTGCCCCCTCCCTTTACCTACCCTCCCCCCCCCCCCCCCACCTCGCTGACTGGCGCAGGCCAGCGGCGGGGATCGGTGTGCACGGAACAGACGGCGAAACGGTAGGCAAGCAGACTCGGAAGCCAGCGCGGCCGCGCGCACCGTTAGCAACGACGGAGAGATCTTCAACCGGCTCCTTTGCTGCTGGCTTGCGTTTCCTTTCTTTCTGAATTCTCGGCACTCGCCACTTTTCCTATGAAGAATGCTGTCTCACGCTCATCCCTTACAAAAATATATTTAGACAGTCTATAGACACTTTAAAAATGTGTTTAGACAGTCTATAGACTGTCTAAATGAATTTTGTGAGGGATAACGTGCATGCCATTTGTGACCTGGAGGTGCCGGGCGCGCGGCGATAATGCAATCGAGAGGCATGCACGATGTCAGGACTGTTTTTGTGAGGCGAAACGACCCCCTTTCAACACGTTCTTTAGTGTACGCTGCTTTCCTGAAAAGCATAGGTAATTTCATAGGAATATTAGCTGATTATACAATGCCTTTGTTGCCGCAATGCCACTTCACGCCTTTGAAAGAGTAAAACAGGAGTAACTACAGGGAAGTCCAGGCATGGACACATGCATGTTGTCTTTACTGATGACTTTCGCTTAACAGGCACCCATGTTAGCAGCAATGTACAACAGAGTGAATGAAACAGCGAAGAAGAAGACTTCAAAATAACAAGCGCTTTTCGCTTACAGCTCGCTTCTCCGATTCATGAGAAGTATTCGACGCCACTAGATTGCCCTCCACACTGTGTTCCCGAGTCAAGCCTAATTACGGTTCATCAAACTAATGAACAGATCAAGCTCGCCTTGCTTGTTCGCCTCAGGTTTAGACTTAAACGTGTCGGTTATGCATATCATATATATATATATATATCTATATATATATATATATATATAGAATATATATAATATAATATATATATATAATATATATAAAACAATAAAGTGCTAACAAAGGACCGGAAGTAAAAGTTCAAAAAATCAAGCACGTAGGAAAAATTGTTCAGTAAAGGACTGACGTTTCGGCCGCGGGACCGGCCTTCGTCGGAGTGATGCGAACATGCGACGGTACCGCAATATAAAATGCGCTGTAACGTATCATAGCGCTGTTAATGGCTGACAAGCGGTTGTTAAAAGCACGTGGGGAAACAGTGCGCGTGATAGGACAGAAAAAAACGAGAATACACGCGTGCGCACTTGCGCAAGACAAAACGAATAAAAGAGCAAAAATGATTACAATGATAAAAAATGATGAAGCCACATAACGCGTGTGTCACCGGCACAAACATCAATAGCACGTCATAGGTACAACTACGAGCAAGTTATCGATAAACATAAACGCGGGTGTAACATCTTGTCATGATCCGACAAAGCTCAAACAGGGAACTAATCTATCTGCGTGAAAGCATAGCGGCAATATAGCGGGGGTAGTCAAGAGTGTTTAGGAAACTAAATGGGTAAAATGAAAGTTTGCCAGCGCTTTCATTCATACCACAAGTGACGGCTTTAAACTTATAGATTAAATACGATTCTCGAAGCTCTCTTTCGTGGTGGGAACGGAAACCAGATTGAAGGATTGTAGCTGTAATATTATCAAATGAGTGGCCCGGAATGTGCACGTGTTTGATAGCGGAAGGTTAGGAATGGTGGCAGCATGACACTTGTGGTTGTTGAACCGATATCTGAAGGGCGTTTCGGTTTGTCCAATGTACTGTAATTTGCAGACGGAACATTCGAGCAAATAGATGCAATTGTAAGTGGCACACGTAAAATTTCCTTTAATTTTATAGAAGAAATCAGAAGCAGTGCTTTAGCAATGTGTGACGTCGTCATATGCGCGCAAACCTTGCATCGTGGTTTTTTGCAAGGTCGGCAACCGACATTATCGGGAACCCTTGTTTTAGAGAAGTTAGGATGTCATGCAGATTGCGAGACCGTCTGAAGACTACCCGAGGTGGCAATGGAAAGATTATTTTAGATGAGCACTCTGCGCTAGTATGTTGAAATGTTTTTTGAGAATTGAGGAAACGTTTGGCACCGATGCTGAGGGTGTAGAACTAGATTACTTTGTGCCTGAACGGATGGTTGCTTTTTAGCGCTGAACAAATCCTTGCGATTCAGCGCATCGGCTCTTCTGACGGCATCCTCAACAATGCGGGGTGGGTATTGCTGCTGGATCAAAGATTCGCGGAGTTGTGCGCAGTTTGCATAAAAGTCTGACTGCTCAGAGCAAATTCTCTTAAAGCGGAGCGCCTGACTGTACGTATACTGGTTTTCCAATGTTTTACATGTGAACTTTTAAAGTGAAGAAACGGTGCCTGTCTGTAGGTTTCCGGTAAAGCCTAGTGGTTAGTTTGTTGTCAGAGATGCAAACTGTGACGTCCAGAAAGTTAACGGTAGAACGAGAGTATTCATGCAAAACGAAATAGATTGGTGAACAGTGTTGAAATCAGCTATAAAAGATAAAAGTTCATTTTCACCATGGGGCCAGATCAAAAAGATGTCATCTATAAATCGCTTATAATAAAGAGGCTTTAACGCGCGATTCCTTAAAAAGTCATTTTCCAGAACAGACATGAAAAGGCTAGCGTAATTGGTCCAATGCGAGTGCCCATTGATGTTCCACTTACTTGAAGGTAGTGGGAGCCATCAATTCAAAATTATAAGCTGTAAGATTAATTTCAATAAGGTAGCTAATGTATCACTTCCAATGGTAGCTAATATATCCTTCGTTGCCTGCCGATAGAGCCAATGCGCTCTCGGCAGTCAGCAAGCCAGCCGCTCAATGGCCCAAACTTTCCTAGTCTCAGTGAATTCCCTGCCCTATTGCAACCGCACCACGACGTTCACCACCAGCGCCGCTTGCGCCAGTTACTCAACTGTCACGAACCAACCGACCCACCACCTTAGCCTGCCTGCTCCCGTGCAAGGTACAACGACTTGAATCCTCCGTGCAACAGCTGGCTTCCGCTGCCGTGTCCTCAACCAGCCCGCCAACCAATCAACCAGGCCCTCTGCCCGATCAGCGTCCACTAGGAACAGACTACGACCTAGAACCGCCCCAACCAGCAACGCAACGCGCTACGCGGACCATCCCCGAAAGACTCGGAGACCGAAAAACAAAGTGACGAACTGACTAGGTGAGCCTTGTGCCAGAAAGGCGATACTCCCATGCATCTTAAAGTTGAGAAAAAACTGTGGAAAAGCGCATTCGAAACGAACTGCATGCTTCAACCCTCAGTGCATATTTAGCGGCTCGTGTTGCACCTAGGGGACTTTGTATTTCTGTAAAAGCAGCCACAAGCCATATGTCCGCTAAAAAATCGCTCAATGGCATGAAATCATTAAAAAAGCCTTTGGATCGTACGCGTACTGTTCAGAACCATTACCAGCATGCGTAAAGACTCTCTAAACACGGAAACGACAACTGTACGCGAATGCTGACCTCAGTATGCATGCAATTGCCGAATTAGAAAGGTATAAAGTGAAAAAAGCTAAGTGATATTTACGACAAGAAATGTAAAAAGTTGCTCCGTGATGGCGTGGACCGCTCGTTGTTTCCAAAACAGGTAATAACAGGGTCCCGACAAACTCGCTTCCTGAGATAGATAATAGCACGCTGCCGTCCACCAACGTAGTGAACCTTTCGCATGTAAGTGTAAACATGGACGAACTCCGCGTCTGTCACAGGGCCTCACTTTTTGTCCTGCAACTGGTGGATATGACGATTTTCAATTGGCTAAGGATTTAGAGAATTTTCACGTAACATGCGCCTACGAGAATATTTCCATGACCGTCCGTCCACTAGCGACATGCAGCCAGTTGTGTTTACCAATAACCGTTGGACCCCTCCGGCCCAACGTGATAAATATCTAGACATGTATATGAAGCAGTCCAACGCGACGTGCTTAAAGCCTACGAAAAGCAAAAACCGTTTAAATCGAACATTTCATTTGAGGAAAGGAAAGCTATTTCATCACTGGCTAAACGCAGTGATATCGTGATAAAGCCAGCCGAAAAAGGTGGTGCCGTTGTTATTATGAATAAAACGGATTATATAGCGAAGCCATAGGCAGCTTAACAATCCGATTTTTTATAAGCACTTAGACTATGATCCACTGAAGAGTTAAAGCAGTTGTCCAAGATACCGTCAACGATCTCGTAAAAGATAATCAATTAGGCGACAAGGCAGTACGCTCTCTCGTCCCGCTCAGTCCCGTCCTGGCAGTTCTACTTGCTGCCCAAAATACATAAAGAAAACTGTCCTGGACGCCCCATTGTTTCGGGCATTGGCACTGTTACGGAGCAACTTTCCCGCTACGTTGATGTATAATCAGTAGCCTTCCATGTAAATTCTCGTCCTATCTTAAAGACACAATCATTTTTTGTTGGACATTGATGAACTCGTGATACCAGATAATTCCGTGCTCGTGACATTAGATGTGGTTCACTGTATCCAATATACCCATAGTGATGGCATCAAGGCAGTAATTCAAGCGTACGAAGAACTGTCTGATGAAAAGCCCATTGGAAGTGATACATTACTACCTTATGAAATTAATCTTACAGCTTAATAATTTATTTGATGGCTCCCACTACCTTCAAGTAAGTGGAACATCAATGGGCACTCGCATTGGACACAATTACGCTAGCCTTTCATGTCTGTTCTGGAAAATGACTTTTAAGGAATCGCGCGTTAAAAGCTCTTTATTAAGCGATTTATAGATGACATCTTTTTGATCTGGCCCCATGGTGAAAATGAACTTTATCTTTTATAGCTGATTTCAACACTGTTCACCAATCTATTTCGTTCTCGCATGAATACTCTCGTTCTACCGTTAACTTTCTGGACGTCACAGTTGCATCTCTGACAACAAACTAACCACTAGGCTTTACCGGAAACCTACAGACAGGCACCGTATCTTCACTTTTAAAGTTCACAATGTAAAACATTGGAAAACCAGTATACCGTACAGTCAGGCGCTCCGCTTTAAGAGAATTTTGCTCTGAGCAGTCAGACTTTTATGCAAACTGCGCACAACTCCGCGAAGCTTTGATCCAGCAGCAATACCCACCCCGCATTGTTGAGGATGCCGTCAGAAGAGCCGATGCGCTGAATCGCAAGGATTTGTTCAGCGCTAAAAAGCAACCATCCGTTCAGGCACAAAGTAATCTATTCTAACACACTCAGCATCGGTGCCAAACGTTTCCTCAATTCTCAAAAAACATTTCAACATACTAGCGCAGAGTGCTCATCTTAAAGTAATCTTTCCATTGCCACCTCGGGTAGTCTTCAGACGGTCTCGCAATCTGCTGACATCCTAACTTCCTCTAAAACAAGGGTTCCCGATAATGTCGGGTTGCCGACCTTGCAAAAACCACGATGCAAGGTTTGCGCGCACATGACGACGTCACACATTGCTAAAAGCACTGCTTTGATTTCTTCTATAAATTAAAGGAAACTTTACGTGTGCCACTTACAATTGCATCTATTTGCTCGAATGTTCCGTCTGCAAATTACAGTACATTGGACCAAACCGAAACGCCCTTCAGATATCGGTTCAACAACCACAAGTGTCATGCTGCACCATTCCTAAACTTCCGCTATCAAAACACGTGCACATTCCGGGCCACTCATTTGATAATATTACAGCTACAATCCTTCATCTGGTTTCCGTTCCCACCACGAAAGAGAGCTTCGAGAATCGTATTTAATCTATAAGTTAAAGCCGTCACTTGTGGTGTATGAATGAAAGCGCTGGCAAACTTTCATTTTTACCCATTAGTTTCCTAAACACTCTTGACTACCCCCGCTATTATTGCCGCTATGCTTCACACAGATAGATTAGTTCCCTGTTTGAGCTTTGTCGGATCATGACAAGATGTTACACCCGCGTTTATGTTATCGATAACTTAAGAAGAAGATGCTTTTTAATGAGAAGAAGGAGGTGAGGTCGGCCTGACCAAGCGGTCTAGCCTGCTACTCCTCACGGGGGTAAGGGCAAAAGGGGTAAGAAAGAGAAAGAGGGAGGTGTGAGATAGGCGACGATGGTATGGCAAATGAGTCACTGTACACACTGTTTTGCACGGGGACAGGCCACGCGCAAGTCAATTTTATGCCGCACATGCTCTAAAGACGAGCATCTAAACCCGTATCACTTAGAATCTCAATAGGCACTTTAAACTTCGTTGGGCCTGGTCTGCATGCTCCCAAGCGCCAAAAGCTTCTCC
>NC_051180.1:158782604-158822603 GCF_013339695.2 Rhipicephalus sanguineus
TCCAAGTATTTTCCCCGGATCTAGTGGTGCTTAAAAGGTTGAGCATATACTTCTTTGGAGGTCCTAACCAGTAACTGCATAATAATCACAGTTCGGGACAAGTTCCGTATTCCCAAACTTTGCCCATTCTCGCGGTAAGTACCAAGAACGAACGTCGCTCTTCGCGAGCTGGAAGAAGACACATTGCCTCTTCAGGCACATGCAGTAGGAAGCTCCGGTAGCGTAATAAAGACGCCGCCTGACAACTGACTACAGCAAAGCGCATCTGCGTAGTGAACAAGGGACAATCACCGACCTGCGCATGCTGGATGAAACAGCTGCTGCTGCTCTTGACAGTAAATAAGAAACGCATACCGCAATGCTGACTCTTCGATTACGAAGTCATCCGTGGCCACGAGTATCGGCCTTGCCCGGTGGCCTGCTACAGTTGTCACGCCAAGTACTATACCTACACGCCGGTCTGCCGGGTCGATGAGTACTGTTAGGAATTTCCCCATTGCATATCTTGCAGCAAGTTTACACCCCCTATGTCCAGCCCTATGTCCCCAGCTCCACAACGTCCCCAGCTCCACAACGTCCCCAGCTCGATGTATACAACTGGGGTTCAACTCGAAGCATTATTATTTAGACATATGACACCACGCGCACAGTCTACATCACCGATAGCGAAACATGTAACCTGAGGCAAACGGCTGCTTCCGCCGATCTGACTAAGCTTGTTAGCAGAAATACGGAGTTACGGAATAAAAAAAAAACAAGACTGAGAAATTTCACCTGAACCCAAAGAAAAGCAATCGTTTTTCGTCACCTAGACGCAGTCACTCTCGAAATACCAACAGAGGTCGTGTGAAATGGCTCATGGACAAGAAAATGTTCCTACAGGCTAGTTGGTTCGTATCGAACTAGCAGCGCGCTGCGCAAGCAATAGGAAGAATGAATAAAGGTGAGCAGGAAGAGTGCACTTTCCTGCCTGTCTTTCTGCTTTCGTCCCATGTGCTGGTGCAGCGCGCTACCTGTTTGCCGTGGAGAGGTGCTTCGCTTACTCTAACGTTAGTGGGCTCCTCAGAGTAGAACGGGCACAAGAATCTAAACTGGAACAATCGATGTGATCAGATATGGTCAACGTTCTAACACAAGCTTGATATCACGCAGACTCGGTTTCAAAACATGCTCGACGTATTGCAGCACAGTATTGTCACTGATGATAAGCGAGTGCCCCAAATCTGTGCTAGCTTCACCAGCTTCTCGGCGAAGGGGGTGAACTGGAATTGTTTTAGCTTGACTGAAACGTGCTAGATATGTCCAGAGGTTTTCCTTCTCCAGGGGACGTACGGAACATACTCGCTCAATAAATATTGCGCTTTCGAGGCTCCGGCTGTCAAACACAAACTGCAGATACCCAAAGGATGGACAGCACTTCTTGTTCGAAGTGACTGCCCAGCCAGCACTTTCCTTGATTCAGTTGGAAAGCTTGTAAAATGATAGCTCTGAAAATTTATCTTTCTCGGTAAATACTTCTGTGGCCATAGCCACGTATTTTCGCCTAGACCATATCTCAGTTGGACCCCACACGTGCCTAGAAACAACTAAAACAGCTCAGAATCTCTCTTTGCTTATTGCAGGAAACTTTAATGCAGATATGAAGTGTCTCAAAACCAAACAAACATGGCAAACAACTTTACGAAGCTATTAAACTTGTCGCCACAGAAATTCCTTCGTATTAAAGGTCATGTTTTGTGGCGCTTCATCACGGGGCTCCCAAAACGCACGACGTTATCCACACATGAACACGTAGCTGGCTTGACTCCAATGCTGGACGTCATCCTTGAAGCCAATAATTGACATCACATTCGCATGGAAAGCAGGCCGCCGAGTCATCGCCTTCTGGCCTGGAATTATCAGCAACATGACGATGCGCCGCACATATATTTGCCATTACCCCCATGGGAGGCCCCAGATGCTTCTTGACGCTTCCGACGTCCGATATCTCAGAATAACGCTGCTGACCACCAAGGTCTTGTCATGCCGCAACTCAAGGAAAAAAAAAACTTAGGCACTATTAAGACGTACACTGACGCTGCTCTCTCATATAACAAGCCCTATTTAGCATGCGTTTGCATGTAGACCACTGTATACGCAAAGATATTTAGCTGCCGCCTTACGTACGGTACCGCAGTGCGTGCTTAACTCCTTGCTTTGTGAAGAGCGACGCAAGCCTCCCGTACACCGCATGGAAACCGGCCCGTGTCTTTACTGTGTCACACACAGCCTCCTCTGAAATACATCGTCCGGGTTAGGAGAGTGCTACAGCTTCCTTTATTGAATGCATCCTCTGTTGGAACGAAATGTCACAGTCCCATAGAAATCATCTGGACGCCGAGACACACGGCTGTCGCCGGGTACAATTCGGAGGCACACGCCGCTACTGCTTCTGCAGGTGCGCAGGCCTCTCAGGGTGAACATTTATGATGTGTCAAGAGAGATGGCTTCCTTGATAGCAACCTGTTGACCTCTTGAGAGCATAATAGAGGTGACCTGCTTGAAAAGAGGGCATGCAGAATAAGCTTCCTCATGCGTTATTTACTTAAACCATGAAGAGACGTACACACATAGTACGTCTCTGCATAGTTCACGTAGATAAAGTCTGAAGTAGGTTATCCCACATGTCCTCCTTTCGACAGGGCTTGTTGCTGAGCTAGTTGGTTCATAACTTGAGGGAAAAACTGTAATGACGCAAAGAAAACGGGGATGAAGCGAAGACGCGAACAGACAGACACGGGCGCCAACTTCCAACTGTTTATTCTCAGAAACCGCGCCGATTTATATACGCTGCCGAACAAGGTAATCCCATAACAGAAATTGAATCATCGCAGAACTATCGTTTCATCATGAGCCATAAATACAGAGACAAAGCATGCGTCGGAACAGCACTAACGCGATCAAACTATGAAAACATGCCAGCACCTATGAACGCGTGCCTACCCTAGTGAGAGGCAAAATGAATAGCGCACAATCTAAACTCTACATGTCTAAATGCTATCTTTCAAAAAGATAGCTTCTTTCTCGCTTAGATCGAGTGAAGGGGCACTAACGCACTGGCTACCTGCCCTCTTTATTAGAAACGCTTCAATTGTCTCCCTTTCAGTGCGGCTGTTTGCTCTCCTAAGAAACGTGGTTTGGCTGAAGTGTGGCGCACAACCACAGCGCTTGCAGTGGTCTGCCAAGTGCCCGCCAATGTTGCTGCTAACCGCCAAGCGGTGCTCGCTTGCACGATCATTGAAAGACCGGCCTGTTTGGCCGATGTACACCCTACCGCAGCTTAGGGGGATATTATAGACCACATTGCTGACACACTCGGTGTATCGTGTGGCGTGCTTCTTGGAGCAAGCAGCCGGCTGCTTATCCGCCATCGAAGGGCAAATCCTGGCGAGTTTGCATGGAGCGCAAAATACAATGCGCACACTATATCTGGCTGCGATCTTCTTTATATTGTGCGAGAGCCGGTGAACGTAAGGCATTACGTGCGTACTCATTTTTTTCTTTTGGCTCCTGCACTTTTCTTCCACGTTTCAATTTCTGCAAGAGGCTTTCGCACACACCCGTGATAACGGAGGGAGGAAATCGAGCGTTTTTCAGCCTGTTAATCTGATTACTAAATCCCGTAACAAGACGGTGCTCACATGACTTAATCAAAGCTGAATTGAGGCATGTGATAGCTATGCCTCTCTTGATTAGCTGAGAATGTGCGCTGTCATACGGCAAAAGGCTCTTCTTAGTCCTAGGGTTATACATCCAGCACAGGTGGTTCTTCGTGAAACTAAGTTTAACATCCAGAAATTGAATGGAATTGTCTTGAGGCAATTCCGAATTGAATTCTAGTCCGCCAGATTCTTTTAAAAAGATGTTAGTTAATTCTGCAACAGCTACGTCAAAGCTAGTGTCGGGTAAACTTAAAAACACAAGATAGTCGTCAACATATCTGTAAATCTTAACAACACTGCTGTTGTCGGTTTTGGCATGAATGCGTTGTCAATGGATGAAAGAAAGATGTCGCACAAAACCGGGGCCACAGATGAGCCGATGCAGATGCCGTTTTTCTGAACATAATGTGAACCGGTAAAACACACGATGGTGGAATGCAAATAAAATCGTAAGAGCTCTAAAAATTGATCCGTACTCATCCCAACATAGTTCTGGAAGTCTACTTCACCCGACGCCTCGATGGACTCGCGAACTGCATCAAACAGACCACTCTGCGGTACGGAATAAAATAAGTCCTGCACATCAAAAGAAAAAGCAGTCCTGGCGGTTGCCAACTTGCCTTGCGCTAGATCTTGTATTAGGTCTGTCGAACTGCGCACCAAGAACGGGTCCTGTACGTCGAGCTTGCCGAGGCATCGTTGCAGATAGCTGCTGACCTCGTCTTGCCACGTGCCCTTCTCGGAGACGATCACTCTGCAGTTCCGGCGCATGCCTTGTCTCTGTATTTATGGCTCATGATGAATTGTTAGTTCTGCGATGATTCAATTTCTGTTATGGGATTACCTTGTTCGGCAGCGCATATAAATCGGCGCGGTTTCTGAGAATAAACAGTTGGAAGTTGGCGCCCGCGTCTGTCTGTTTGCGTCTTCGCTTCGTCCCCGTCTTCTTTGCGTCATTACAGTTTTTCCTCCTTTCGATCAAGTCGCTCCTATCCTACTGTCAAAAGGTCTTGGCCAAGACGGTCTTTGCAAATTATGCCTACACACAATTGTCTAGCAAAATGGCCAAAATGGCCAAAACGACAGTGGCATACACGGAATGCAGGCTATGCTGCCGCACAGACCTTCACCAATTAATATGGCAATGTGCTGCATTCGATACAGGGAAAATTGTCATGCAGGCCCTGCAATGCACGAACTACCGCGAAGCTTTGATTAACGATCCGAACACGCAGCTGTTTGCAGATTAAGAAAGTCAGAGTTAGATGATTCGCCTGGTTTAAGCGAATTGATAAATCACGGTGCTCATTGCACACCAGGCATATCCAACTGACTATTTCGAAAACATATTCAGCGCTAGCTGACAAGGACAAGAACAATGCGCAAAGTTTCATATCCAGGAAATATCAACTATTTATCTATGCACAGTGTGCCACTGTACATAGATAATAGTAATGTTGGCACCTAAGGCATCATTCACATAGCCGTCAAACGCTCGATCACGTCACTGTCACGGCACCGCTTTTCATCAGAGAAGAGGATTTGTTAGTCGTTTTCTCCTCAAAAGCTGGTTGGCAACGACCTAGAGTGGTGCTCCCTCGACCCTACAGTGTTGGACCATCGGAAGTCATCACTCATTGCGATGCCTGGCCATGTTTCACAAGCACATATTTCTTCGTCGCCGAGCTTTGTGCGGTCGTCGCTTTCCCCGCTTGCAAAGGAAGAACAACATCATAAATCCGCTCAGCGTCACGAAAGCAGATCTGTTGTCTTCATGGCAGCCGACGTGATGAATATCCTTCACTTTGGTGCGCTACAATAATACAGACGTCATGTTCGTGGTGTAGCACTGAACAGTTTATCCATAGTTTACGGAAACACTACACAGACAAGTGATTTCAGGTATGTAATGCATAATGTGTTCGCTTTCCATGTGAACAAACCCATCCCTGCTGAACAATATGTTCTTGCCTTCCAGGCGCATGATCACCTCTATTCAGACAGGAGCACGACAAAAACTTCCAAACACAAAACAAGAGAAAATACCATACAGACGTACGCGATATAATCTGTTTATTTATTTGGGGCGCCGTCTAAGATCCCACGGAAGATTCCTGCAACGAAGGAAAAAAAAACATGATGTCATGACACCACGAACGAAATTAATATGTACGGAAAATCGGTAGTAGAAATCGTGTAAATTCCCAGATCGAACCAATTTACGCTGCTTTCAAGCGCCCACAATTACAAGAGCCGGGCTGCGAAGGTTCGCTTTTACAAATGTGCATTTGGCAGCACACTCACCGAGCCAAACGTGCGTACACAGAGCCTACATTATCATGACAGTGTTAAAGATTTCGTTTCGCAGAAATTCCAGTGTCTGCGTCGTTGCCTGTGAGCGAAAAATCGAGACAGATGCAAATAAAGATAAAAGTCTTCGGTTCGAGTGGGAATCAAGCCCAGGCCGTCTGTGTGGCCAGCAGACTTTCTACCACAGAGCCACGCCATTGCTCGACACTGCTTCGAAAAAAATTATTCAATGGTTACAATACCGCCTTATTCGAATTCTGAGCTCAGCTTTGTGTTAGGGCAACGCCACCTGTGCTTGAAGTTTCGGCTATCCGCAGTTGTAGCAATGTGACATATTTACACAGAAACTGGCAGCGCTCGAGTGCTACGCACACCCTCCGTGCATTGCAGGCGTCGCGAACCAAGCGAAACGCCTACCGCGCTGTAGTGTTACCCATACTCTGTGCATTACATGCACGGCGAACCTGGCTTACATGCACGGCGAACGGCTTGCGTATGCCACAACATATTCGGGGAACCCTGGTTTCCGCTGCGCAAGGACAGCGCCGAGGCCTACACCGCTGGCGTCCGTGTGTACCTCCGTTGGGACCGTAGAATCGTAGTGGCGGCGTAGTATGGAAGGAGACGTCAACAAACGACGAAGCTTTGCGAACGCGTCGTCAAACTCGGACGACCACGAATTTAGGGGTCCGTTACTTCCAAGGAGCTTCGTCAGAGGCGATATGATGGTGGCAAAAATTCGTATGAAGCGTCGAAAGTACGAACACAATCCTACGAAACTGCGCAGTTCTTTTACGGACGTAGGTTTGGGAAATTCGGCCACGGCCCGAAGCTTGGCCGGATCGGGAAGGACGTAGCCGAGGATTGTCAGCTGCCGTGCTGCAAATCGGCACTTCTTCAGATTCAGTTGGAGGCCGGCGTTGCGCAAACGCGTCAAAACATGCCGCAGGCGTTGGAGATGCGTGGAGAAGGCCGGAGCGAAAGCCACGACGTCGTCCAGGTAACACAAGCACGTGTGCCATTTCAAGTTGCGCAGAACGGTGTCCATCATGCGCTCGAAGGTCGCAGGCGCGTTACACAGACCGAACGGCATGACGTTGAACTCGTACAAGCCGTCGGGCGTGACAAAGGCTGTCTTCGGTCGAGCGTCATCCGCCATCGGTACTTGCTAGTACCCCGAGCGCAAATCAAGAGACGAAAAGAATTCGGCTCCTTGCAGGCTGTCAATTGCGTCGTCGATTCGCGGCAGCGGTTAAACATCCTTGCGAGTGATCTTGTTGAGCCGTCGGTAGTCCACACAGAACCGCACGGAACCGTCCTTCTTCGCAACGAGAACAACGGGAGACGCCCATGGGCTGTCCGAGGGCCGAATAACGTCACGTCGAAGCATATCGTCGACTTGCTCATTAATGACCCGCCGTTCTGCGGGAGACACGCGATATGGACGTTGCCGCAGTGGTGGTTGGGCGCCGGTGTCGATGCGATGCTTAACAGCGGAAGTGCGGCGAGAGAAGTTTGCCCGACATCGAAAGAAGAACGAAATTCTGCCAGTAGGCACAGAAGCTGGGAACGCTGGACCGATGTGAGGTCGTCAGCAATAGAGGACCTAAACACATCAGCAGGTGACGAATCGGACGCGGAAACAGCACTGAGTGTACCGGAACTGGGACAATGCGTGTCATCGGGTGCGTCCACAGCTTGTGCGTCTTCGAGGGGTTCCACTCTGCCAACACATTCCCCTCGCACCAACGTAACAATGTATGGAGTGGGTTGTGAAAAAATAGCGGTAATGCCCTGAGTGACCTGGACGGTCGCGAAAGGTACCAGCAAGCCTCTCCTTGTGCAAACGTGGTCAGATGGCGAAATGAGTGCAATGGTGTCGGAGAGACCGGCGCAGTCGACTGACACAGCCGTCGACGAGTTTGGAGGCACTTTGGTATCGTCTTTGACGAGGATCTTGCTCGATACCGATGAAGTGTCTGCCGGCGTCAGATCTGAGAACGGGGAGAGTTCGATTTCGGCTTGTGCGCAATGACTTACGGCGTCGTGGCGGGATAGAAAATCCCATCCCAGGATGACGCCGTGAGAGCATGCAGCAATTATAATGAACTCGACATCGTACAGAACGTCCTGAATGACGACGCGAGCTGTGCATATTGCTGTAGGATGAATACTCTGGGAGCTGGCTGTACGGAGAGACATCCCAGAAAGTGGCGTCCTCACTTTTCGTAGTAATCGGTTCAATTTTTGGTCCATAACGGATACGGCGGCTCCAGTGTCGACAAGGGCAGATGCGGGAACACCGTCGACAAACACGTCTATCACGTTCGATGGGCTTCGCTGAGGGCTTCCGCAGTTCGATAGCGTCGCAGCCCTTGCCTCCTGGACTGCGACGACTAGTTTGCGACGACTAGTAGCGTGCGACCGGACGTGGGCGCATCGGCGAGAGTGAGCGACGTCGTGGAGACGGAGAGCGCCGAGTAGATGGAGCCTGGCGTGACGTCGGCGACAGAGGCGTAGGGGGCGTAAATGTGCGGTTTGACTGGCTGGTGGCGGGCGACACGACTTGAGGCGGTTGGACGCGATTGCAGTAACGTGCCACGTGGCCGGCGTAACCGCATGCGAATCATATGGGGCGGTTGTCAGGTGTGCACCATCGGTTTGCTGGAGCAGTGCCCGCCCATGGCGCAGGACGTGATTGACGGGGTGGCGACTGATATGACCGCATGGTTGGCTGCAGTCGTGGCCTCTGCATGACGTCGGCGTAGGTAGCCGGCACAGCCGCTTCGAAGGACTGATGTCTAGCGGCGGCTTCGGCGTAACTGTGTGGGGCAGCCATAGGTATTACTGGGACGTCCTGGCGACAACTTGGGCGTAACTGAGTGTTGCAGGAGCTGGATGGCGCTGGTGGTACTCCGGCATGCCCTCCGCGATTTCCTGCTCAATGGCTCGACGGAGGGGACGGAGAAGAGTGGCTGACGGCTGTTGAACGTACTGAGGTTGAGCAAAGTCCAGCAGAGAGAACTGGCGCGCAATTCCCTCGCGCACGAATGACCACCTCTGCGAGCAAGGCGGAGTGGTCGGATATGGTCGACAAGCCAGCGAGCTCGGCGTCGCGGGATGGAGAGCGCGGGTCATCGACCGCTGCCGGCGCAGCTCCTCGTAGCTCTGGCAGAGCGTGATGACCTCGGCCACTGTGCTAGGGTTTTGGCGAGCAGCATCGTGAAGGCATCGTCGTCGATGCCTTTCATAATGTGCCTCATCTTGTCAGATTCCGACATGGTGGCGTCGGCTTTCTTACACAAATCGAGGATGTATTCAATATAGCTGGTAAAGGTTTCGCCGGCCTGCTGAGCGCGTTCTCGCAAACGCTGTTCGGCCTGCAGCTTACGAACGGCAGGGCGGCCAAACACGTTGATGATGGCGGTCTTGAATTCGGACCACGTCGTAAAATCGGATGCGTGGTTGTTGTACCACAGGCCCGCCACACCCGCGAGGTAGAAAGCCAAGTTGGTCAATTTTCCCGCCTCGTCCCATTTATTGGGGACACTCACGCGTTCATAGATCGCGAGCCAGTCCTCCACGTCGGTCCCATCTGCGCCAGTGAAGACTGGGGGGTCGCGGATGCGAGGGACACCGGGACATGAGGTCGGTGTAGGCGGAGGCGTCTGCTGGGCGGCGTCTTGAGGCATGGTAGCTGGTGGGGTACGGGATCGAAGCTCCAGAGGCATCGAATGGGAGCACAGCACTCTCCACAAATTTGTTAAGCGGTTTGTTGGACGGGACTCGGCGACAATTCGCTATGGCGACAGTAAAGGCAAGAGCACGGGCTCCGAGAGCGAGCGGCGTTTTTAAGAGGACGACCCACTAGGAGCCGCTGGAGAACGCAACCGTTAAACAGTGCCAATTGATTCGCCACAATATATATATATATATATATATATATATATATATATATATTGTCACAAGGTAGCAGTGGGCCAGTGGCACAAGGTTGCAGTGGGACCCATTCTGGAGGAGGACAACGACGAAGTACTGAAGGGTCAGGCTCCGGTCCGCCATTGTACGAGCGCGTCAGCGAGTATTACAAGTGGGACCCCGCGTTGATGCTCGCCAACGTGGTCTTCTACCTCAGGGAGACCGCACTCGTTTCGTACGGGACTCACGAGTCGGAATTAACCACCTGGGACACCTGCAAGTCGAAGCTCATCGAGTTGTTCAGCAGGCCATTTGGTCGCCAGCAGGCAGCAAGAAAAGATCTCGAGTCCCGCGTTCAGACGTCGACAGAGTCTTACGTCTGCTATATACAGGACGCACTGGGTCTTTGTTGAAAGGCTGACGTGAACATGACGGAGGCTCACAAGATTGCGCATATCTTGATGGGGATTGCCGACGACACGTTCAATCTACTGATCATGAAGGATTGCACCACCGTCGACGCCGTGGTTAAAGAATGTCAGCGTTTTGAGCTGGCCAAGAGTCGTCGCATCAGCCGCCACTTCGTACGACTTCCTAATGCTGCAGCCACCGACATTTTATAAATCTTGGTAGATTACGTTACCGTTACAGCCCTAATAGACACTGGTGCACAGATTTCAGTGATGAGTGCTGCTCTCCGGGAAAAACTGCGCAAAGTGCTCACGCCTCCTGTTCAGTGTGCAGTAATAGTTGCCGATGGGAGCACATCTACAGCTCTTGGTATGTGCACCTCTCGCGTGTGTATTGCTGGCCGTCAGACCATCGTATTGTTCACCGTGCTTGCGCAGTGCCCACATGACGTGATCCTCGGTCTCGACTTTCTTTCGACGCACTCCGCTCTTATCGACTGCTCGACGGGCCTTCTTCAGCTAGAACTCCCTCTAGACGCCTACGTTGACCATGACGCTCCCAGTCGCTTATGTGCCATGGAGTTTGTGCATCTTCCGCCTCAAGCCGCGACGTACGTCCAGCTTATCCTTGATCCACCTGTGCGCGATGGTGAATATGTTGTTTGGTGTCGTCGAACAATCGGCTAGTCCGTGGGCATCTCCTGTCGTGCTTGTATAGAAGAAGGACAATACATGGAGATTTTACGTTGACTACAGGCACCTCAGCAAGGTCACTAAGAAGGACGTTTACCCTTGCCACGCATCGATGACGCACTCGACTGCCTTCATGGCGCCAAGTTTTCTCATCCATTGACCTTCGATCTGGTTATTGGCAGATCGCTGTTGATCCACAAGACCGAGAAAAAACCGCATTTGTAACCCCAGATGGCCTGTACCAATTTAAGGTCATGCCGTTTGGGCTTTGCAATGCTCCCGCCACCTTTGAGCGGATGATGAATTCCCTTCTACGCGGCTTCAAGTGGTCAACATGCTTGTGCTACCTGGACGGTGTCATCGTTTTTTCACCAACATTCGAAAGCCATCTTGAGCGGCTCTCCACTATTCTCGAGGTATTCCGTAACGCTGGTCTACAGTTGAACTCCTCGAAATGCCGTTTTGGACGTCGTGAAATAACTGTACTGGGTCACCACATTAACGCAGCTGGCGTCCAACCTGATCCCGACAAAATTCGCGCAGCGACACTATTTCCCGTACCCTGTTCGGCTAAAGATGTCCGCAACTTTCTCGGGTTGTGTTCCTATTTCCGCCGCTTCATCCGCAATTTAGCCGATATTGCGCGTCCTCTCACAGAACTACTCAAGAAAGACGTCAGCTTTACTTGGGGTTCGCCTCAAGCTGCTGCGTTTTCGGCGCTCGTTACAGCCCTCACAACTACTTCAGTATTAGCCCGCTTTGATCCCACCGCCCCGACAGAGGTTCGCACCGATGCAAGTGGCCATGGGATTGGTGCTGTTCTCGCTCAGCGTCAACACGGACGAGACTGCGTCATCGCCTACGCCAGCCGACTGTTGTCCACGGCGGAGAAGAACTGTTCAATCACCGAAAGAGAGTGACTTGCTCTAGTTTGGGCAGTTGCTAAGTTTCGCCCATACCTGTACGGCCGCAGCTTTACTGTTGTAACTGACCATCACGCCCGTGCTGGCTCTCTTCGCTCAAAGATCCCACGGGCCGCCTCGGTCGTTGCTCTCTGCGCCTTCAAGAATACACCTTATCGGTGGTTTACAAATCCGGCCAACTCCATCAGGACGCCGATTGTCTGTCACGGTATCCAGTGGATCCACCCGACACCGCAGAGAGACCCGCTGAGTCTGGGGTATTCTCAATATCAGACTTCCTCGATATAGGTGCTGAGCAACGCCGCGGCTCGGTTTTACGTCCCATCATTGACAGTCTGAGTTCCGGAACTCCAAGCAGTTCTCTAAACTTGTACTGCCTTCACGACGGTGTTCTATACCGCCACAATATGCGCCCCCACGGCCCTGAACGCCTTCTCGTCGTGCCTTACCACTTGCGGGCAGATGTTCTTCGCCAGCTCCATGATGAACCTACCGCCGGTCACCGTGGAGTTACACGCACTTACGATCGCGTCCGGCGCCGTTTCTTCTGGCCAGGCCTCTATCGCTCCGTGCAAAAGTACGTCAGCAGCTGCGACCTCTGTCAACGTCGAAAACGACCAACAATGCTTCCAGCCGGCCACCTTCAGCCTATTGACATCCCTGCCGAACCATTCTACCGCGTCGGGCTCGACCTCCTCGGACCATTCCCCACTTCTGCATCCGGGAACAATTGGGTCGCCGTAGCCACTGACTACGCCACACGTTGCGCCATTACTCGCGCTCTTCCCACCAGCTGCGCTACTGATGTCGCCGATTTTCTACTGCATGACATCATCTTGTATCACGGTGCCCCTCGCCAGCTTCTCACCGACCAAGGCCGATACTTGTCCCGCGTCATCCAGGACATTGTTCGTTCCTGTTCTACAAACCACAAGTTCACAACGGCATACCAACCGCAAACTAATGGGCTTACGGAGCGCCTGAACCGCACTCTCACCAACATGTTGTCGATGTACGCTTCTGCCGATCACCGCGACTGGGACGCAACGTTACCCTACGTCCCATTCGCTTACAACTCCTCCAGGCATGACACCACAGGTTATTCCCCGTTTTATCTTCTGTATGGACAATATATATATTGTGGGCGTTCATTAGACACATCTACCCTCTTCATGCATGTTCATCATCATGAGTGTTCGTCATCTTCATCGGTGGTGGGAACGCTGCTGGGTTGTGAGATCTGTGCCTCGGGTGTGGTCGCTTCACCGTGCCTTCGGGGCCTAATAAAGGTCACGTTACCCGCTGCGTCACAAGTGGTGGAGGCTGCTAAGCGATCTTCCTTCCTCTCGCAACCTGCTCTACCTCCTGGAGCTCCGCTCAGGTCGCCGTCTGTACCAGGTGTCCGGTACCATGCCTCAGGACGAGCCAACCGGCGCACCTGCTTCTACTGCCTCGGCCCCGACTACCGCGGCCTATCCACCATGGATTATCAGTGGGCACCAGCGTGATCCCCCATGTTCGCCGGACTTCGAGGTGAAGATGTGGGGGATTGGTTGGACCACTACGACCGAGTGAGTTCAACAAACAACTGGGATGATTCGAGAGGAAGGTCATTGAAGAAAATGTCGCCGATATGTTGCAACGGAACATCATACGTCCCTCAGCGAGTCCTTGGTCATCTCCCGTTGTTTTAGTAAGGAAAAAAGATGGCTCCGTGCGATTTTGCGTAGACTACCGGGCACTTAATAAGATCACCCGCAAGGATGTCTACCCCATGCCGCGCATAGACGATACCTTGGATTCACTACAGGGTGCCGAGTACTTCTCAAGTCTAGACCTGCGTTCGGGCTATTGGCACATACCCATGCACGAGGACGACAAAGAAAAGACAGCGTTTTCAACACCAGAGGGCTCTACGAATTGAACGTCATGCCATTCGGCCTTTGCAATGCTCCAGCAACATTCGAGCGCATGATTGACACCGTTTTGCGAGGCCTCAAATGGAAAACTTGCTTGTGCTATTTGGACGATATAGTTATTTTCTCATCCACATTCCATCAGCATTTGCAACGTCTGGACTAAGTTCTCACGTGTCTTGCCAACGCAGGCCTTCAGCTGAAACCAAGAAGTGCCGCTTTGCGAGCAAGACAATTAAAGTGTTAGGTCACATCGTAAGCAAGGACGGCATTCGTCCTGATCCAGACAAGATTTCCGCTGTCCAGCACTTCCCGCGTCCTGAAAAAGCCAAAGATTTGCGCAGTTTTCTCGGCCTCGCTTCCTATTTTCGTCGATTCATTCGAGACTTCGCCTCAATCGCTTCGCCTTTGCACAAACTGCTCGGCTCCGGCGTTCCCTTTGTGTGGTCTCCCGAATGTGAATCGGCGTTTGTTCATCTGAAGTGTGCCCTCACGTCCGAACCAGTCCTTTGCCATTTCGATGAAACCGCACCTACACTCCTGCATGCGGACGCTAGTGGTCATGGCATTGGTGGTATTCTGCTACAGAGAGACAAGTGCTCACGCGAGAGGGTCGTCTCATACGCCAGCCGTGTACTGACACCTGCCGAAAAGAATTATACCATCACCGAGCAGGAGTGCCTAGCCGTCGTTTGGTCTGTACAGAAGTTTCGACCTTACCTTCACGGCCGCCACTTTACTGTGGTTACAGACCATCACGCCTTGCGCTGGCTCTCGGCACTCAAGAACTTGTCTGGCCGCCTTGGTCGCTGGATTCTTCGTTTGCAAGAATATGACTTTAGTATTACACAAGTCGGGGAAAGAACACCAAGACGCCGACGCACTTTCGCGCTGCCCGCTTCCTTCGGAACCATATAACGGCACCACCACTACCGCACGCGACGAGCTCTCGGCCGTCCCTTCTCCACACGTTTCATGCTTAGCTACTATGGGCCCGACTTATTCGAACGAGTGTAGTTCATTGTTATCTCACCAACGCGCTGATCCTTACTGTCGCCGCCTTATAGACCGCCTTGACGGGACTTCTCGGCCCCCGAACGCCCGTCTTCGTCGACAGCTGGCGCAATTCAAGCTCGACAACTGCGTCCTGTACCGCCATATCTACCATCCTGACGATCAACGCTGGGTGCCCGTTCTCCCTCGCTCTCTTCGAGCTCAAGTCCTCAAGGCATACCACGACGACATGACCGCTGGACACTTGGGATTTCAGAAAATGTACGATCGCATCAGATGTCACTACTACTGGCCGGGCTTGTGCACAAGTGTAGCGAAGTACGTTGCTTCGTGCACGCTTTGTCAGCGTCGGAAGCTCCCCACATCAGCTCAAAGCGGACAACTACGACCACTCCCGTGTCCGCTGGAACCATTTGAGGTAGTTGGCATCGATCTGTACGGTCCGCTTCCTATGACAGTCACCGGTAATCGATGGATCGTTACAGCTGTCGACCGTCTGACACGCTACGCCGAAACAGCTTCCGTGGCTTCTGCATCAGCTTCCGAAGTTGCTGATTTTATACTCCGAGCCCTAATCCTTCGTCACGGTCCTCCTCGTGTCATCCTGAGCGACCGTGGAAAGGTATTCCTTTCACAACTCGTTGACGAAGTGCTCAAGGCATCCGGCACCACCCACAAAACAAGCTCCAGTTACCATCCGCAAACGAACGGGCTCACTGAACGCTTTCATCGCACGCTCTCAGACATGATAGCCATGTATATCCAACCGGACCACAGAAACTGGGACGCAATTTTGCCATTTGTGACTTTCGCGTACAATACCTCCGTACAGCGTACAACCGGTTACTCGCCGTTCTATCTCGTCCATGGTCGTTTCCCCTCTTCTTTCCTCGACGTTTCCTTCTTCTCTGCGCCTGTTAAACCATCTACATCCACCAGTGAAGAATACGTGTCGCGGCTGCTTCATTGCCGCCAGCTGGCTCGCGTCACTGAAGCAAGGCAACAGGACCGCAAGCTTGACTATGATGCATCTCATCGCGCCGTGTCCTTCAGCCCTGGCGATGAAGTGCTCCTTCTTACACCCGTTCGCACTCCTGGCTTGTGCGACAAATTTCAGTTACGCTTCATTGGCCCCTACACGGTCTTGAAGCAAACGTCTCCCGTCAACTATCCCGTGGCATGTTTTTCCAGCGGACCGCCGCCGCCGGGACGCAGAGATAGTCCACGTATCGCGCATGAAGCCTTTCACAAGGCGTTCTTCTTCGGTTTAAACTGCGGTCTGGATGACCGCTCTCGCGTGGGGGGGAAGTTAGTGTGGGCGTTCATTAGACACATCTACCCTCTTCACGCATGTTCATCATCATGAGTGTTCGTCATCTTCATCGGTGGTGGGAACGCTGCTGGATTGTGAGATCTGTGCCTCGGGTGTGGTCGCTTCACCGTGCCTTCGGGGCCTAATAAAGGTCGCGTTAACCGCTGCGTCACAATATATGTTGTAACAATATATATATATATATATATATATATATATATATATATATATATATTATATTGTAGAGAAGCCTTGGGACATGCTAATGGGTTACCCTCTCCGGCGCCTTCTAGTGGGTCGTCCACTTTGGTTGCTTGAAAAAGAACGCCGCTCGCGCAGGGAGTTCGTGCCTTGCCGTGACTGTCGCCATTACTCATTGTCGTTCAGTGCTGTCTATTAAACACCTTAACAATATTATAATATATTTAGGGAGCGAAGGGCTCCCGAAGTATATTTTGCCTCCATCGAAATGTGACCGCCCGCGACCTTCGGGTCAGCAGCCGAGCACCGTAACCGCTACGCCACCGCGACCGACGCAAGGAAAGTGAGGCAGAACAATCCTGGAAGACGCTACCACTTCCAGGACAGGCGGCATCATATATCCAGGATTTCCACCAGCTGCACTATACCTCGCACTTCACTACACTTAGACCCCTCGTGGTCGATGGAGGAAACCGTATCCCACGTAGCAGTTTCCCGCCGACGTTGCCGTTTGCACTGGGCTTCCCTAGAACGGAGCTCGGGTCCACTTGCCGACGTTAACGCTGCGCTTCGTCGCGTCGAGCCTTCCGCTGCTCCGGGATCTCGGCAGGCGTTAAGGTAGTACTGCAACTGGCGCCGACGTTGACGTTGGACCTCATGACCATTGGTAGTAAAGAAGGTGACATTTCAAGGGCTTGGTTTCTTTGTTAGACAATATTATGCGAACTAACAGACAATACTACCAAAGAAAGTGTAGGAGATGTTATTTGTAGTAATTAGGATATAACAGCGAAGAAGGTAACCTGGACGAAAAGATAACTTGCCGCCGGCAGGGACCTAACCTGGGACTTTCGAATAACGCATCCGATGCTCTACCACTGAGCTACGGCGGCGGTCATCCTCCTGTCCGCATTTTGTGGTATATAAGTGCATTTAAACGTAGGTGTGTTAGTCAGCGCCCACTACAGCCATGGCGGCAAGCGTGGAACACTCTTTTTCTTGACGCCAACAGGCAGAAAAAGAGTGTTCAAAAGGCAGAAAAAGAGAGAAAGACGGCTTCTGGCAATACTCGGTTATTGTTTTTTTTTCTTAGTTTGTATCTTTCACGGTTTGCAGTTGGGAATGCGGAATTATATGCAGGAGTGGGCTATACGTGATAAATATGGCATCGATGTAAATCGCGCCTCAACATCTTCCTACTCAGCTGCACGCACAATCCGGGCGCCTGAAGAGACAAGTTTCCGTTAGCCCCAATGTCGGCCTTGTTTCCCAGTATCCTACCAGAGTCGTTAGGGACTCTGATCATAGTTGGCGGGCTTCGTGTGATGCTGTACGCAGCGGTGAAGTAAGGCTTCTTGTCCCCAAGTTCGATAATTTAGATGCAAAGCATCCTATGGCGGAGCTCAAACGGTGTGCGGCGTGAGGAACCTTACTGCGCATGCGCGAGCCATCTCCACACACCTCTCCACTCCCCCTCACCCCTTTCCCTCTCTCCACTCCCCTTCTCCCCCTATTCACTCCCTCTCCTCGTTTAGATAAAAGGCTCGCGTTAGTTCGTACGCACGCTCAGTCACTGCGCCGGCTGCGCCGGTGTCATGAGGTCCAACGTCAACGTCGGCGCCAGTTGCAGTACTACCTTTACGCCTGCCGAGATCGCGGAGCAGCGGAAGGCTCGACGCGACGAAGCGCAACGTTAACGTCGGCAAGTGGACCCCGAGCTCCGTTCTAGGGAAGCCCAGTGCAAACGGCAACGTCGGCGGGAAACTGCTACGGGGGATACGCGGGCTCGACATGCCGAAACGCAACGGCAGCGTCGGTAAGCAAACCCCGCCGTACGCAACGCCGTCGTCGAAGCCAAGCGTCAGCGTCGAGCCAACGTGTCGGCTGCGGACAGACAATGCGAGTCCAACGCCAGTGCAGAACGCCTCGCTAGACAACTTCAACGCCCGGGCATCCACGGTACCCATTCCCGGTTCCAGCGCGAATACATCGACCGGAGCTTCGGGCACAGCTGCAACGTGTGCGACCGACTTTGGTTCGATAACAATCCGACCGAGGTCGGTAGCATGTGCAAAGATTGCCAACAGAACGTGATCGTGCATGGTCATGGTCCGCTTTAGCGGGAGATGGTGTAATTTTTTTATTATCGCCAGCTTTGCAAAGCATGGCAGGTTGTTTGCGGTGACCCCGCACAGAGCGAACGTTGACCGACGACGGACCTTGGGAGAAACCACGTGACGACATACGGTATTTTCTACTCGTTCCGCGCGGCGTCTTCTTAATCACACTGTGATGAGGTGCCCTGACGCCGTTGAGAAGACGGCGAAACAGCGCCGAAAACCAGTAGGATGGACTTACTGGGGCCGTTCCCGACGTCGACTTCCGGCAACAAGTGGATCGTCGTAGCAACTGACTAGATCACCCGCTATGCCGAGACAAAGGCCTTGCCAAAGGCTGTGCCGCCGAGGTAGCCAAGTTCTTCGTGGAGAATATCGTCTTGCCTCATGGCGTCCTAGAGGTCCTCATCACAGACAGAGGTACCGCCTTTACTGCGGACCTAACTCAGGCGATCTTCAAATACAGTGAGACGAGCGACCGCCGCACCACCTCCTACCACCCGCAGACCAATGGCCTCACCGAGCGTCTAAATAAGACCATCGCCTACATGCTGGCCATGTATGTCGACGTTGAGCACAAGACGTGGGTCGCCGCCCTTCCGTACGTCACCTTCGCTTACAACACGGCCGTCCATGAAACGACGCAGATGATGCTCTTGAAGTTGGTCTACAGAAGGAGCCCGGCGACGACGCTCGACGCCATGCTACCCAACGTCACCGACGAAGAAAATCCCGACGCCGCCGCTTACTTGCTGAAGAAGCTCGACCGCTCGCCCGCCTGCGCATCAAGAACAGCACCACACCGACAGCCGTCGCTACAATCTTCGACGACGCTTCGTGAAGTACCAGCCCGGCGACCGTGTCTGGGTTGGACGCTAATACGACGACGCGGACTGAGCGAGAAGCTTCTTCGACGATACTTCGGACCATACAGGGTACTTCAACGTCTCGGCGCACTCGACTATGAGGTTTCCCCGACGGCATCACGAACTGTCAGAGGCGCCGAGCTCGACCTGAGGTCGTGCATGTGGTGCGCTTAAACCGTACTATGCTCATTAACGCACTGAGGACCCTAATGTTTGCTTGCTTTATCAGTTTTTTTGTATTGCACGTATTCATGTTCTGTTTTTAAGCATCGGGACGATGCTTTTCAGAGGGGGTCATTGCCGCGCGTCTTATTTTTGATGAGTGAAGCTTCACCCACAAATACTTTGGGTAACGCGCTGCGTAGGCCGCGCCGCAATGTGCAAAAAGCTTCGCGGTTGTTTTAGAACGCTCCGTTAAGATTGCGCGCCGCACGCGAATTTTCCAGCTTTGTCGAGAAAAAGCTGCCCCCATCGATATCGCTGAAAAGTTCGATAGCGCCTGTATAAAAGCGGACGCGCTTGACCGCTTGTCCGTTGATCGACGGTCGACGCTCTGTTCGTCGCTATCATTGTATTGCTGCTGTTTGACTTTCAGTGTCAAGGCCACAAGTTCGGCCAAATAAAGATTTTCATCTCGGACGTGCTGACTGCTGCCTTAGTTGACGTCACGACCACGTGACAGCATGGATATGCCAAGGTATGCTTCATAAACAGGCACGGCAAGCGGCCAAGGGGGAGTTGCCGGCGAACTGTCGTGAAGTGTGCGCTTGTGCGCGGCGTGCGGTCCGCCGGGGCCAGGGTTAGCGGTACCGGTGCGGAAGTCGTACGAGGAAAACTGTTAGGGAGATATGTACTGATGTTTTACCCCTTCCCCGCAGTGTTTTAGGTTATTTTTCTACTAATAAATTATTTTTGAGTGTTCCTTATGTCGATGAACGGTCCATTTCTTTGGAGTTAGACAACGAACCGCAATGGCCTTTGAACCAATACAAATCCATGATTTCTGCACTCAAATGCCTTCTTTCCGACGTACTAGCGTCGACTTTAAATACATGGAAAGAATTTCCAGAAAAGCCGCCGTAGAAACACCTCATTTATTGATGAAAACCGTTTCCTGCTCGTTAATGCAGTAATTACCACATTTTAACAACCCCTCTTGCGGCAAAGAGTAATAAAAATCTCCAATATCCATACTAAAAGCTTTACAACTACAGGGGTTCTTCTCTTAGAGGAACTGAACTAGCGCCTGAGAATTACGCATACGAAAACGCCCTGAAAAATTGGGCAGATTCCATGTACCGTGGGAATCGGTGTTATGCGAAGCATACGCGGCGTAATTTTCACATTGAGCGAAACGTTACGGAATGACGCTAAAAAAATGTGGAAGCGGTTTACGAACACTAATACGTTGAAGAGTCGCATATGTATTATATAACCAGTCGTTTACCGTTCCGTAACGATGCCAGCAGCAACATGGGTGTTACCAACACCAGACGCGGTAAGCTATGTAGTGCTTATATTCTTCAATACTGGATAGCACGAATCCGAAGAGGACAAAGAAAAACACAGATGCGCAGGACCGGCGTTACTCGCAAGCGTCATTGAGGAAAGTTTCCATAAATATATGGTACGCAGCCAAGTGGCACGCGCAGGCGCACTGCACGTACGTTACAGTCACAGTTGCAGTTGTTACAGTTGCGTTACAGTTGTTATGCTTATAATCGTCCGTTATGACGGCGAATAAACGCATGTTTCACGGACCTATGTGTAGGAGGGGTTAGTTCTTGAACAAGGTCATCATCACTGTGATCAGTGAGCACCAGCAGGGACCGGACTTGTTATCGGATGCGTTCGAGATCGCGGCCACGAGGGGTCTAAGTGTAGTGAAGTGCGAGGTATAGTGCAGCTGGTGGAAATCCTGGATATATGATGCCGCCTGTCCTGGAAGTGGTAGCGAGGTGTTTTCATGCACTGACCCCATCCAAGCCGGCTTTCACCAGTATGAGGACCAGGCTTTGTTGGGTCTGAAAAGTTAATCTTGAAGTCACCGGTAATGATGAAAGGCCTGGTTCTCTCAGCGAGTATTGGGGACACTCACCCCGTTTTTTTGTAATCCCGTAGTCCACGTTGCGGACCACGTGGACGAGTGGATGGTAGTCGAGCGTCTTCCAGGATTGTTCTGCCTTGACTCCCTCACTTTCCTTGCGTCGGCCGCGGTTGCTTAGCGGTTACGGTGCTGCTGCTGATCCGAAGGCCGTGGGTTCAATCTCTGCCGTGGCGGTCACATTTCGATGGAGGCACATGCTAGATTCCTGTGTACTGCGCGATATCAGTGCACGTTTAATATAGCAGACGTGGAAATTTCGGGAGCCCTTCGCTTTGGCGTCTCTCATAATCATATTCTGATAATAATATGGAGAGCTGGGCGAGCAGGTTTGAGGACATTAGTGGAAACATTTCGCGCCCTTTGTCTTTTCGCCATTCGTTCGTCTATTGTAGCGCGCCGAAATGTTTCCAATCATATCGTGGTTTTGGGACATAAAACCCCAACAATTACTGTGTTCAGGGAGCCTCTGTATTACCTGTGGCGCATACCCGCATAACATGAACTCTAGTATGCCGGTATGTGCCACACGTGACTGAGATGAGGTTTTCATGACGTAAGCGACAGGTATTTTGTGTTATTCATGCCATGACCATGAATAGTTCGTGATACACTGATCCCCTACTATGCCAATTTTGGTATATACAAGTTATGGAGACGACCAGAGAGCGCCCAGACGTAGGCGGCTAATAGATAGATACATAGATAGAAACGGCGAAAGCGCCTGAGGTTCGCTAAGAAATGCTTCGCATTTAAAAACTCGTTTAGGTGAAGCGGTTCTATAAGTAATTAGATACAAGAAATTGCCAGGTACCTTTATCTGAAACAAACGGAATGAGGCAGCCCTGTCTTTTAGAATGAATACTTATGAACTAGCTCAGCTCTAGGTTATTATAAGTGCAGATTTAAGTTATATTTTGTCATCTGTGGATCATTAAAAATGAAGTGAGCAATATGATATACCTGGAATCCTCCCCTAACATATGGGTCCGCGAGGGACCTTTGCGGCTCTACCGTGGTCATCATGAATTACAGCCTTAACTATTCGTGCTCTGAAAGTGCTTTGTGCGTAGCTGCTTGTCTCGTTTTGGAAAGGAGCACGTCGCAAGTAGTTACTGCCCAGAGAACCTCAGCTACAGCGAGCTCTACCAAGCAAGCAAGAGTAATTGTTCACTTAACTCTAAAAAGACGTACAGACTGCAAGTAATTTTATGTAGTAAATGTTTATGTGCAACAGTGAATGTAACCGAAAGTGTAGTTTGCGCGCCACCATTTATTGGTAGGTTTGCTTTTGCGAAATGATACTCACCAAGTAGATCCTCTCGATGGCACAATCCACGATTATAGGCGAAATAACGTTGTCTATGTTCTTGTGGGGCAAGAGGTCTGCAGCTTCTCTAAAGCTTGGCTGTACAAGCCAACCTGTCGGCGTGTTGCTAATATATACCGTGAAGTCTCCATCTATGGTATACCTACGGCGTAATAAGGTATATTCCTATCCACGGATTTGTCCTTCAAAATGATGTTCACGCTGAAACGAGACAAGAGCACACGGGGGTTTGTGAGACCCCGTGGAGTCACCACCGGATGTGCGGCAGACGCATCCTCCTTAAACAGTTACACTTGTAAAGAGACCTGCGATCACTTGATGTGATAAATATAAGATTTGTACGGCGTGTTATATAAGCCGTGCCTTTCTAACGCTCGTTTGTTAATAAACGAAACATCGTTCAATGCTTTATTGCGGTACTAATTGGAGAAGGTTAGCGAATAGGCGCAGTGAGCGAAAGTTTGGCTTCGGCGTCATGTTTGGTGTGGTATACCGTACAGTGTCCACGGGCGAAAAGATTTCAACGAGCTCCGTGGGCGGTACGCTTGTTGAGTGGTTGCAGCTAATTTGAGATGGAGGACGAAAGACAGCTGTTTCCTCGTTTGTCTTACCCTCTAATTAGCTGGAACCACTCAAAATTATAGATTATCAACTAGTGAAGATGCGCGCAAATCTAATGAGGAACGTAGTACTGTATTACAGTGGCGATACTACGTACAAGAGAATGCGTGCGAGAGACCGCTCCGCCTTCGCGCTCTCCCAGGCAGGGAAGGGGGCCGGAAGATAAACCGCGACTATTTCATCTACTCAGCCCCCTGGGGCAACCAGGCCACTGCTGTGCTGTACAATAATCTTGAAAGGCGGCGCATGTGCCCTATTTTTTTAATATTCAGCGGCGGTTCCAAAAGTTCAGCGAGCCAGGAGGGCTCGTAATGTCGTGCGAGAAGTTACAACACGTAAAATTGCGTGGCACAAGCTTAAAATTACACCAGGTGTCACACCATTTAAATTGCGTAAGGAGTGCATGATTTAAAGCGGCGCACTCATCACATATTGCCGAGCCATTATACATAATCGTCGTCAACCCCAGCAACAGCATCAACTAAGTGCGCCTGAACGTAGGTGCATATAATGCCTTGCAGATGCGAAGTTGCTACATCGCTACATCTCAAAGTGACCATGAATTATGGCATAGTGCGTACTTGGCAATTCAACTTGCACTCAACGCCCTAAGAGTGCTTACAACTGGCTTCAATGCCAATCGTCCTGCCTACGTCGTCGCTGCGTTGCGTGTTCCGCACCGGACTGGCTTTTTTTTACAGCGTCCGTCAATATTGTTGCAGGCTTTGATGCAGGCTTTGTTCTACCCACATTTTTGGGGGCTCAAGATGCCGCACTATCCCTTTCGTCATCATCTTCGTGATTCGTCGTTCGAATCAACCTACTCATTGAGAGGTATCAATGTCCTTGTTTAAAGTTCGAGTAAAATGAAGCATTGCCCATAAATGTTGTGTAGACGACCATAATCCTCTGCTTAGCTCTCTGGTTGTGGCAGTCGGGTATCGGGGTTCGTTGGTCCTGGAGCATACCCTAATGCCCAAGGAGACATTCGTGGCGTCACGCGTTCGATGAGGTGAGCCCACTAGCTTCCTTCTAGTTCACAATACCACATGACACCCAGAAGCAACTCGTGGCGTGATCAAGCGAAACGACGCTGTCAGAGGAGTAGGAGCAGCGTGCGCACGGACGTACTCTCCATGGTACAGTGAAATAGAACAGGGGTAATAGCCTCACTTGGCACACTGCACAGCAGCGGCAAAGGGAAGGTGATCTTTACGGTGGTCACAGACTCTGCATTCATCTCGACTGTCACGACACCTGGTGCGCATGGGGTGCTAGAGGGGAGACGCGACACAGTGGTGTCGTCATCGTCGAGATTAGCATAGAGTCTGTGGCCAACGCTCGCGCCGAAGGAGACATTGGCGGCGTCACGCGTTTGACGCAAGGTAACCCACGAACTCCCTTTCATCTCACTTTGCCTTGGCGCGTCCAGGATAGCAACTGGTGACATAGGCAGGCCGCGCTAGCATTTATGGTTCCCCACGCGCGGTGTACCCATAATGCCCTCTCCTTTTCCGTCTTCGTGTGTTTGTTTCAATAAATCAGTTCTTAGATGCGCTCCGTCCCTGTTGTTCACGTCTGCCGTCGCTGTGAACCTTGCAGCGCTGCATATTTCATCCATGATGGTCCAACTAGCACCTGCGGAACCTCTTCTGAATGTAGATTATTCCACTTTTTTAGTCGATCATATACCTTAATGTCCACGCGACCATATACAACTCTTAGCTTAACCCATTCTATCCCTTTTATTTATGTGTCTATTTTATCATGCTTTTCAGGCAACTCGCACCGGCGCTTTACAGGGCGTTCTCGAACATAGCAAGCGTTAGAACACAGTACTTACAACTGCGAGGGGTTCGTGTGCTTCGTAAGGAAGATTCCGTAAGATCCCAAAGGAAGTGAAACATTGGTCAGAGAAAATTCCTGTCCCTAAAAAGAAACATAGAACGAAAGGGAATGAGGGATTGGATGGCGCCAACCAATACCTTCTATGTATTTTTCTAACTATTCAGCCCAGTTGGCCATGACAGATGTGTGAGATAGGAGAAGTGACAAGGCGCCATATATTGGAGCATTACACGCGCGCTTACGCTTTATTGGGCACAGCAAGATCACTTGACCTGCGAACGGCTCGTGTCACGTGATTCTAGCGGGGTAACGTGATCTGCCGGCTCAGGCAATGGCATTTGGGCGAACGCCTCGCGTAGCGAGATTTGCCGCCGGCACTCTCCGAATCCTGCAAGACGTGCTCTCCCCATTGTCTACATGACCCTATTACGTGCCGAGGTGTCTTGCCTCGGTTTATTGCATATAATGTAATTCTCTGATTTTTTTGTAATTAATGAAAGTACGAACTGCTTTCCAGCTAATTTACACTGAAAGTCATTGTCACCATCATCATTTCAAACATAACTTCATTTTATTTATTTCTTTATTCACACCCCCTGGACACATGACCTGCGTGGCCTCTACAGGTACTCCCACTACTGGTAATACTCTTACTACTGCTACCACTATAACAACTCGTTCTCACCGGCGGCTAGCAACGGCCGCGCGACTGAGCTACTGCAGTGACTAGATTTTTCACCGCCTGTCGCAAACGGTCGCACGAACGGGGCTAGTCGCAGGCTGAACGAGCCTTTAGCACGACGACGACGCCAAGGATACTTAGAGACCTTCGATGCAAAAGAAAAAAATTCAGCAAGCTCCACTTCGTGGAATGTCGAAACCGCGAACCTGATGCCGCCTACGTCAGGCTGTTGCCTGTGTGTTTTTTGTAAGTCTTTGTAAATATTTCTACGTTTTTGTATGTTCTAAATATTTCTGTATTCTCTCATTGCTCCTTATTTGGCTCTCCATGTTAACCAGTGGGGCGACGTTATTCTCATTCACGGCCGCGCTGGAACGCTGCGGTAGCGTCCCTGGATCGCTGCGGTAGCCGCCTCCTTACGCCTACAGAGCGCAACTATTCCATCATACAGTGAGAATGCCTTGCTCTTGTCTGGGCGGTCTCCAAGTTCCGTCCATATTTATACGGCACTCACTTTGTAGTCACTGACCACCACTCGCTCTGCAGGCTTTCATCAATAAGGGATCCTACTGGTCGACTTGGCCGCTGGGCTCTGCGACTGCAAGAGTACACTTTTGGAGTGACGTACAAGTCTGGACGCCTGCATCAGGACGTCGACTGCCTATCTCGCTATCCGGGGGCGAGTCGCGTACCGTCCCTGACACCGACGCTTGCGTGTGCTCCGTTTCCCCATTGACCCACATAGCCGACGACCAACGCCGTGATGCATCCTTACGGACTCAAGGCGCGCGACCTTAAGGTCGCGCGCCTCGAGTACAGCCGAGTGGCATACACAGCCGAGTGGCATGCGCAAGCGCACTGCAAGTACGTTACAGTCACACTTGCAGTTGTTCAAGTTGCGTCACAGTTTTTATGTTTATATTTGTCCGTTATGACGGACAACGCACGCACGTTTCACGAACCCGTGTGTATGTGTAGAAGGGTTTCTTGACAGTTCTTGAACAAGGTCATCATCACCGTGATCAGTGAGCACCAGTAGCTGGACCGGACTTGTTAATCGGGTCCGTTCACGATCGCTGCTTGAAGGGTCTAAGTGTAGTGAAGTGCGGGGTAGCACAGCTGGTGGAAATCGTGGATGGCTGTTACGATGAAATGCTCTATGATGGTTCCTGTCACGGACGTGGCAGTGAGGTTTGTTGATGCCCGTCCATATTCATGCCTTCTTTTACGCAGTATAAAGACTAGGCGTTGTTGGGTCTTGATAAATCAATCTTGAAGTCACCGGTAATGTTGGAGGCCTGGTTCTCTCGGCAGAGTTATTGTAGGAAGCATTGACCCCTGTTTTTGCGTATACGACGTGGTTCACGTTGCGGACCACGTGAACGGGTGCACGGTAGTTGAGCGTCTTCCTGGGGTCTTCTGTCTTCAGCTTCCTCAATTCTTGCGTCCGCCGCGGTGGTGTAGCGGTTAAGGTGCTCGGCTGCTGACCCGAAGGTCGCGGGCTCGATCCCGGCCGTGGCGGTCGCATTTCGATGGAGGCAAAATGCTAGATGCCCGGCGCTGTGCGATCTTGGTGCACGTTAAAGAATACCAGATGGTCGAAATTTCCCGAGCCCCTCGCTACGGCGTCTCTTCAAATCATATCGTGTTTGGGGACAGAAAACCCCAACAGTTAATATTATTACCACTTTCCTTGCCTGTCAATGTGTCTTCGCGGTTACTGTGTTGGTTGAGACTTTATATCACCTGTGGTACATACCCGCGTAACTTGAACTCTGGTATGCGGGTATGTGCCACACATGACTGAGAGAAAGGGTTTCATGACGTACGCGACAGGTACTTTGGGTTATTCATGTCATGACAAGTGAATCGTGTTCGTCATACACGGATCCCTTGCTGTGCCTATTTTGGTATATTACAGCTATGGAGACGACCAGGAGAGTGCCCAGACGTAGGCGGCTAGATAGATAGATAGATAGATACTCGTAGATAGCTAGCTAGATAGATAGATAGATAGATAGATAGATAGATAGATAGATAGATAGATAGATAGATAGATAGATAGATAGAAACGCCTGAAGTGCCTGAGGTTCCCTAAGAAATGCTTTGCATTTAATAACCCCCTTGAAGAAGTTAAGGCATGCAAATATTTTGGAATAACATTAACTTCCACTCTTGACTGGTGGACCCATATAATTAAGGTAAGCTCCACAGCCCGCAAAAAGTTAGGCCTTCTGACCCACAAGTTGGGCGAATCCCCTCCTTCCCTCAGATCGATGACGTACAAAACAATTGTAGTGCTGTTTGGGATCCTTACACCGAGATAAACATAGAAGTACTCGAAAAAATTCAAAGGTTAGCTGTTCGCTACGTTTACAAAGGTTTCAGACGTCTTGGTTCACCTTCGGCTATGTTACTGTTGGCCGAATTACAGCCACTATCTGAAAGGAGAAAACAGGCACGTTATAAGTTTTCAACTTATGTTAATTTTGGTTAGCTGGGAATAAAAGCTGACGTTTACTTGAAGAAGCACATCGGTCGAGCATCACGTCATAAGCATAGTCATTACATCAAGCCTGTATGCGCGAGAACTAACCGATATAAATATTCATTCTTCCCGCGAACAATCACTCAGTGGAATTCATTACGATCCACCCAATTTTTTTATTTTTTCCATTTTGTGTGTCTCTTTATGTACACCCTCTCCTGATTACACTACTGTCTGCAGTATTGTACGAAATGAAAAAAAATCAGGTTCGGTCCGTGCCGGCGGCAAGTTTTTTCCTCTACTTTCTTCACACTTACATGATAAATACTACAAATAACGTCCCCCATACTTTCGTTGGTTTTCTTGTCTGTTAGTTCTAATTATTGCTGTGTCTAGCAAAAAAAACGAGCCCTTAAATATCTCCTTATTTCGTTCACTTATATCAAGGTGATTTATAGTTGAGCTGCAAAGCTTCGAGTAAGTCTTATAGTTCGGCAAAGTCATTCATGAGTCGACTGACTCGGACTCACACAGACTCAAATTGGGCCATGAGGCTCAGTCTGAGTGAGTCCGCGTGAGTAGTATTTTGGTAAGCTTGAGTCCGAGTGAGTGCGGTTGAGAAATATTTAAGTGAGACTGAGTCCGAATGAGTTCGGTTGAGGAAAATATTGGTGAATCTGAGTTCTAGTGAGCAGCGCAAAACACATTTCTTGAGTGAGTATGAGTGAGCTCCATTTTTTACGCGATAGCGTTAAAGAGCTCATTTCGCCGAAATTCCGGTGTCGGCGTCGGAGTCCACGTCGATGGCCGGGAGCGAAAACTCGGTGTTATCCGCGACCGAAAAATCGAGAAAGATGCAAGCAAAATAAATAATAAATACTTTCGGTTGGAGTTAGAATCGAACCCAAGACTTCTGCGTGGCATGCAGGTGTTCTAGCACAGATCCACATCATTGGTTGAAGCTGCTTTAAAAAACACTATATAAATATTATGCAGTGGGAGGAGTGTCTAACGCAAGTAATATTGCGTGCCAGAACCATAGAATCGCGGCAGGCGCGAAAACATATGAATTGCGCAACGAGTGGGTGTTCTAAAGGCCCACCCATTACAATGCGTTCAGACGTATTTAATCATCATCAGCAGCAATAGCATCGACAAATTAAGCAGCTGTGTAGGTTCCCGTGTTGCCTTATGGACGCACATAGTGGACCTTTCGCTGATTCGCAAGAGCAAGAATTATTGCGTAGTGGGCACTGCACAACAGTACTCGTAGTAATAATTCAAGGATGGTTAAAAAAACGCCATGCCTGCGCGGAAGGCGCAGCACAGTCACAGCGAAAGCTAGAAGAGCGGCATTTCTAGAGTCCATTATAAACTCTCTTGTGGCTACTAATACAAGTAAACTAGCAACGTACCCACTACGCCACAAATCATAATTTTTGTGAAGTTGGGAAGCACCCACCACGACATTATTCGTCATTCTGCGGAGAAACGAGCTAACACATGTAAGATATTACGTGCAGTTTGTTGATGCGACGGTTGATGATGTTGAAGAATAATGGCTGAGCTATTTGTGATGGGTTGGAAGCTTTAAAAGACCCACAATTCACATCGTCTGACGCCCGGTGGTTATTTTACTCTCCCACCACGCTATAAACATAGGTCAACGTGAGAAAGAGACAGACAGGGAACTAACTTCACTGGCTACAAATAAAAGCAGAGCGCGAAAAAGACGGGACACAAGACAAGAAACGGGACGGGCGCTCGGGGTTGGAGCGCCCGTCCCGTCTTCTTGTCTCTTGTGTCCCGTCTTTTTCGCGCTCTGCTTTTATTTGTAGACAATGCACCAACTCGCCCAGCAACGCGTTCTATTAACTTCACTGGGACCCTGAGGAAATGCATCATGGGAGCCTTATGGGCTTCCTTAACCTATAGAAGTGCACTTGCGAGGAACCCCGCTACGCTATACATAATATTTTTTGAAGTAGGGAAGCAGCCACTACTTCATTTTTCGTCATTCTGCAGAGAATCATGGTACCCGCTAAACACCTTTAAGGCATTCTGTGCACTTTGTTGATGCTGCGGCTGATGATGATGAAGAATTATGGGAGACCCTTTGTAATGGGTTGGAAGCATTCAACAAGCCACTCGTTGCGCAATTAGCATTGTGTGAGGCCTGGTTACAAAATTCGTGTTGTGTGACGCTTGGTTGTTATTTTACTCTTCTACCACGCTACATTACGTGTGTTAATGTGGTTCCTTCGCGACATGAAGCCTGCATACGATCTTTTTGCAACGCAGTTTCAAGCAAAGGCATGGCTCCGAGGTAGAACACTGGGCTCCCACGCAGAGGGCCCAGGTTCGAAACTCATTCCATCCTAGAAATTTTACTTGTTTCGTTTTTTTCTTATTTCGAGCGATAGGGGTTACGGACACCGGCGGCGGCGGCGGCGGTGGACAACTACGGCGCCAAAGACGGCCCTTGTTGTGATCTCATAACAGCTTTCGCTGTAAAAAAGCCAATGTTCACTCACAGGCGATCGTTTCCTTATGGCACAGTTGAGGCATGCACCGAGAACGGAAGCCGGGTTAGCAGTTGAGAAGGCGATGCGCATGGGGCCCGCCTACACTATCACGTTCTACCCATGAAGAGGAAGGTTAATTAAGCGTCCTCCAAGCTTTTTTACAGCGAAAGCTGTTATGAGATCATTTCAACGGCCGTTTTTGGCGCCGTAGTCGTCCGCCGCCGCAGCCGCCGTGTCCGTAACCACTATCGCTCGGAATAATAAAAAAAACGAAATAATAAAGATTTTCCAGGATGGCACGGGGTTCGAACCTGGGCCCTCTGCGTGGGAGCCCAGTGTTATACCTCTGAGCCATGCCGGTGCTTGAAGCTGTTTTGCAAAAATACGCTATACAGGCTTCACGTCCGGAAGTAACCACATTAATATATGTAATTTAGAGTTGTAGAAGAGTGAAATAACAACCACGCATCACACAACGCAAATTCTGTAACCAGGCATCACACAATGCGAATTGCGCTGCGAGTGGGCTGTTGGATGCTTCAACCCATTAAAATGGCTCTGCAATAATTCTTCAACGACATCAGGCACAACATCAACAGAGTGCGCATAATGCCTTACATGTTTTTAGCGGGTACCACGGCTCTCCGTTGAATGACGAAAAATGGCATGGTGGCTCCTTCCCTACATCACAGAAATTATGATGATTTATAGCGTAGTGGGTTCCTCGCAAGTGCGCTTGCATTGGTTGCAAAGGAAGCCCATAAGCCCATGATCCATTTCCTCAGGTTCTTAATAAAGTTCTTCACCCCTCTCTCTGTCTCTATTTCTCAGGTCACGTAGGTTATATTGCATGGTGGTGAAGCGAAATAGCGACCGGGCGTCACACAATGCGAATTACGTAACTGGTGACTCGTTTAAGGTTTCCAACCCATTACAAAGGGCTGAGCCACAATTCTTCATCATCAAGAGTCGTCACGTAAACAAAGTGCATATAATGCCTTACAGATGTGTAGCTGGAACCTCGCTTCTGCGAAGAATGACGAATAATGGCGTTGTAGGTGCCTCTAAACTTCACAAATATTGTGATTTATGTTGTAGTGGGTACCTTGCTAGTGTGACTGTATTAGTAGCCCCAAGAGAGTTTACGACAGGCTCTAGAAATGCGGCTCTTTCAGCTTTCGCTGTGACTGTGCTGCGCTTTCCGCGGCGGCCTGGCGTTTTTTTTTGTAGCGTTAGTCGGAGCCGATTTCGCGTGGATACTCATGAGCCGTGCTGCGCATGCGCGAGGATCAGTGATGTCACACAACTGGCTCACCCGAGCCGGCATCTCACGCGCTCTCCGCCACAGCCGCGCGCGACTCGCCGGTGCTAGTCTGCGCATTCGAGAGGATTGACGTCGTAGCCATTGCAGACACACTGGCGCCAGCGCGCGCGCACGTATTCGTCTTCGCTGTGCAGTCGCCGTCTGACACTGCGCTGGGGCCGCTTGATAGCGCCTCTGCCTGGCATTTGTAGGTGGGTAACGCCATGAAGAAGGAGAGCGCAAATGCTGGTCAACGTCGCAGAAGAGCCAAGAAGCTTATCTCATCGGATCCCGAAGTAGTTGCCTGGCAATTAGCGGTTCAGCGTACGAAGAATGAACACAAGAAGGCTAATTTTCCTAGACAATCTGGAAAGCTAAGAATAATCAGCTGAACGTTTGCTAACACTACGTATATCCCGGCATAGCCGAGCTAAGCCACTACAAATTTTTTTCCGACCTGCGGTCATACCTATTAATCTTCAGCATCATTATCAGGGCGATATCGATATGCGTTTGCAGTCACAACTACTCACACATATTTCATACGCCACCTTAATATTTATTGACTAGAGGCGTGAAGAATGTGGGGGGGGAGGTCTTGCCTTGTTCCGGCAATCTCTTTCATGGGAGAGTCTTGATTAAGTTATCTCGTGTGAGTCGCGTCTTTCACAAAAGTGCCGTTACTGGTTTGCATGCACTGATAACTCGCAAATGAAGGTACGTGTTTAAAGGTTTCTACGTAGAGCGGGGATTATGCGAAATATTGACGTTAAAGAGCATCGAAACAATTATCTTGAAAGCATATGTAACGCTAACGTACTCCTGAGTTTAATCACCCAGCCTCACTCAAACTCAGACCGAGCCGTGAATCGGAGTCTGTGGGAGTTTGGCTGAGTAATATGTTGGTGAGCGTGAGTCCGTGTGCGCCCACTTGGGAATAAGTCTAGTGAGTCTGAGTCCGAGTGACTCCGGCTGAGAAAAATTGTTGGTGATTCCTGTTCCGAGTGAGCCCTCAGAGCAAAATTTATTTCTTGAGTGTGTCCGAGTGAGCTCCATCTCTTTTTCTGACCTAAGAAGAGTTCTCAACAACCTTCACTATGCAATTACTATCATTATGAATATTGCCCGCCTTTTCGTTCACTGCATGCGTTATGGTCCCGCGTCGCTCAGTATCACTTTACCACACAATCCACGGCATTGTTCGTTTCATTATAAGTGTAACCGTCTTCATTTCGACAATGTAGGTCCATTCCGAGTCGAACAAATTGGTCGTGAATGTGTTGATTTGCTTGCCGCCCGTAGTAGCTCAGAGCTCAAGCACAAACGCTGTTCAATTCCATGACGCCATATTTCATGGCAGATACGAAGGCCCAATATATCACAGGAACGCAAAGCCAGTACAAAAAACGCCCTATCGGCTTCCGGGGGATTTCATACGAGCGTAGAAATAACTCAGGCACTGCAGATTGGATGAATCAGCGGTGCAGTCGTTCTTCTAATATTCATTGGTTGATAAATGATTGCCAGTTGTGGGAGACGCCGTGAATCCGGATCTCGAGTTCTAATATCGATGGGTTTCTATAACTGCAATAAGTTTTCCGTAATAGGCCTTGTATAAAAGTCTTCCCCTAGTCCTAGCTAGGTGTCCGAAAGCCTTTGCATTTTTTTCTGCGCGAGCCTTCTTGAGTGGAATTTTCTGAGCGTGTAGTTTTTATGTTTAATTTATGAGGCCCACCATTGTTCCTAACCCCTGCTTAGGTCACTGAGCCCTCCTTTTCATACATGTTCATGCGTTGCGTAATGCAAGTGTCAAATTCACTTTTGAGAACTGGAAACATGCTTTGGCTGCCATGTTTTGACCCTACATACTCGGACGCCAGCGGCTGCGACATCACCCGACTGTTCTGCACTGGTCCTGCTTGTGCGTGTTTTCTTATGTTCTTATACCGTGCTAATTACCGTTGCAACATATCGACAGATACTGATATTCTGGCACAAATTGAGGAAACAAGAAAGTAGCCATGTAGCCAAGCCGTTTTTTCTGCCGCCACCGGCCTAAAAAAGTGGCCAAATTGGCGCAAGGTAGCCAAACTTGACAACCCTGCAAGCTCACACGAAGTTCAATTTCATGACGTCATATTTCATGGCCCATACGAAAGCCCTATATATCACAGGAACACAAAGCCAACGCAAAGCAATCCCTATAGGCTTCCCGGTGATTTCATGCCAGCATAGAAATAATATAGGCACTCGCAGATTCGATAAATCAGTGGTGCAGGCATTCTTCTCATATACAGTGCTTGATAAATGGCTGCAAGCACTGGCAGACGTTGTAAATCCGGATCTGTCCTTTTGTTTCCGTACCTACCTGCACGTCCGGAGCACAAGTGCGCAGTGGCCTTGTTTGTCTTGACTAGAACGCTGAGCTACTGAACGCCATCGTAGGAAGCTCGCGAAACCAACGCGAACGCCGACAGTGATCGTAGAAGGGTACACGGTTACCAAGGTAAGGAAAAATGTGTCACCTAAAAGTGCTTGATGTTTCTTCTTCAAGTTCAGAAGTTCATCTTTGTTTTTTGTGTCACCTTTAAGGTCATCCCGAAGCCTTTAAAGCAGCTGTGTAAATGGGCGGAACGCCAACTTTCGCGATCGTTTCGCAACTATCCTTCCAGCTATTTGTTAACGAATGCGCGAGTACAGCCGTGCCATTTCCGTAAAAGTGAACATAATTCTGTGCCATTTTACAACAGTATAGCGAAATACTAATGTTTTACAGCAAACCTGTTATGAGATCACAACACAGCCAATTTTGTGGCGTAGTTGTCCACTACCGCCGGTTTCCATACCCGCTATCATGCACAACGAGAAAAACATTATCCAGAATCCAGCGGGATTTCAATTCAGTCTCTCTGCGTGGCAGTCGAGTATTCTAGCACAGAAATACGCAGGTTTTTGAAACTGCTTCACGAAAAGACCCTATACATGCGTCATGTGGGGCAACGAAACACAATGAGGGATGTAATATAGCGTGGTACAGAAGTGAAATCAAATCGAGGCGTCACGGACTGCGAATTCGTAACGAGTGGGTGGTTTTAAAACGTCCCACCTATCACAAAAGGGCTCAGCCATGATTCTTCATCCTTATCAGCCGCAGTCTAAACGAAGTGCACATATTGCCTACAGATGTGTAGCGCTCTAATGAACCATCTTCGCCACCTACTGCTTCGCGTGCGATAGCACCGCCTAACAAAACTTCTTCAATAAGCGCCGCAGAAAGGCAACTATGTCGACGGGCGAATGTCGTTCCTTGGTGGAGCGAGACAGAGGTCAGCGGGACGTGAAACGCCTTCACGCGTTCTTGGCTTACGCGTTCTTGGCTTACCTCAGCCTCCCGTTGTCTAAGCCAACGCCTCCCTGATGAGGCGCTGCTGAAGCGCAGTGTGTTATTGCATGCATGAGCACAAGTGCAGGTTACCCTATTAATACAGAGCGCACTCCTTGTCGTCTCTCATCAAATGACGACCGTTTGTAGGCGTGCATATCAGTACCTGTGTTTATTATGATCTTGTTGCTGCCATCTTTGCGGTAGATTCACGATATGCAGTGTCCAGGAATGTGTTAACAACTTCAGCTACCACAATGGCCAAATCATGATCATGGGAGATGTGTTATTAAGCGTTAACGTGGACGCATCGACGTCAAATGATGCTATAGCTACGGAACACCAATAGACATTGTACAAGATCTCATATATCAATGCAGAATGAACACTTGAATACCTCTGTGATGACACGTCTCGCTTTCGTGTTATAGCAATTCCTATGACTGAGGGATATCAGCCACGTTTTTTTCATTCAATCACTTTACATAGCGTGAAAATTACTTCTGCAAATCGGTTTCCGCTGCAATATGTAACACTTACAATGCTCATATCATCAATGTGTGTTAGCATTGTGATGTTACAAGGTTCTCGCTGAATCAGGCGGTGTTCATACGATCGCATAAACGTCATAGACATCATACCAATAAAATATCAGCTCACGTTATCATTCTTAACCATTCCTTAGGATGTCGTCGATTACAATTCATGTTCTTCAATAATCCTTTCGCGCACCACAACCAGTTAGAGCGTAACTACTACTGTCTACTATAAAGCAAACTTTGAAACCATATTTGGCGAACAGGGAACGTTTCGTATAAAATTTCAACGTATACTTTGTATTGTATGTACTTAGTTGTATATAGCCGCCATCTACCGCTCTCGGCTGGCAACCATGGTTGGTGGAAAGTCCTATTGTGCAAGGTACATGTACTCTATGTACGGCAAAAAAGATCATTGGTCATCCTGTACGTATACATTAACGTGTCGATGCATTGTGTCAGCAGTACGTTGACTTCTTCGTTGGACTAGATTTGTATAATATTTGTATTTGTAAAGATTTCCATAGTACATCTGTGGAGTCGCTGAAGCATCCGTAAGGAGCTATCAGCCAATGGTTTGAAGGTGAATGCCGTATAAAGAGAAAGAACAAAACCTACGAACGCTACGTATTGTGCATGGGCGTTCAGGGGAAGGCCAGCCGTTCGAGAAATTTTCTTCCAGAGCTGCCATCTGTAGATTCACCAGCTGAAGATTCAGTCGTGCAACTTCTCCCCCATCCCAAAGAATCATCTTTTATGGGACCAGATAGTGAACGGCATCGCCGGCGGCAAATTATGCCAGCATATGCTCCGAGAACAAGGAGTAGTCACCAGTGGGAGAAATCATCGGTGGAGAAGCGGGGATAGCCGATTACTTGACAAATACGTCACGGCTTAGTGAGTGGGCGTGACCCCTCTGCGCCTCCTCGTGGAGACGGGGACCTTTTGAGCGACAGGACGAAGGATCCCCGCGCGGCGGGCGAGTAAGCGGCATTTCTGGCTGGTGTTTCGCGCAGTTGCTCCTACAGAAGCAAATGTTCTGCAATTGCTTCGTGGCTGTGTTGGCTGCAGCCGCGGTGGCCGCGATGGCCGCCGTGGCCAAAGTTAGTCACGATAGCAGTTTTTTCGATCGTTTAAGAACATGCTTGCTTGTGGGACACCACGTCCAAGGCTTGCTGAACTTCAAGGCTGTGTGAAAGGTGATTTTGAAGGAGATGGCAGAGCCCTACCACCACTTGGCCCATGCACCGGTCACTCACATTAAAGTTTTTAGAGCGAAGCTGTAACTCGACACGGAACGGTTTCGTCCCCCCGGACAAAAAAACAACGCCATATAGAAGAAGTGAATGATGATTGGGAACTGGCCAGAGGTAATGCTCCGTACAATTCCCTACTGTCATATAAGACGTCACACGTTTGTTGATCAGCGATTGTGGTCAGGCTGTTGTTGAACCCAAGCGGTCGCAGACCTTGCAGCTGTGGCCGAACGTGTGGTCGAGGAAATCGAGGAAATGTGGCTTTGCCGGCATTATTGTCATCATCAAGGCGCTCGAAGAACAAAGAAGAAGACTTCTCTTTCGCGCGAGCGTGCGTATGCTACAGTTTCCTATGCTATATGTGGTTTTGCCTACGTTAATATCATTATCAAGGCGCTTGATGAACAACAGAGAAAGAAGAGTTTTTTTCTCGCGACATGCGCCTGTAGCGGTCGCCTCTGGAACTAAGGTTGCGCTTACGGCGCGGCACATCGCTCCAGCTTAAAAACATGGCTAGCCGGCGAACGCGTTCGCCGAAGGCTCGATGCTCAACTGCAACGCCACAACCAAATTTCATCATGTGTGTGGTAATATATAATAATACTGGGGTTTAACGTCCCAAATCATGTGGGTGGTTTAGGGGCCCTTTAACAATTTCAGGCAAACGGCATATTTTGAGCGCGATAGCTTTTCTTGGAATACTTAACGCAGAAATTTTGCTCTGTCTCTCTGTCTGTCTGTCTGTCTGTCTGTCTGTCTGTCTGTCTGTCTGTCTGTCTGTCTGTCTGTCTGTCTGTCTGTCTGTCACACGATTCAGCCACCCGGCGAAAGTTTAAGCACTTGCTGAACACCCAGCCGTCTTGGAGTGGTAGCTGCATCATACTTGTGAACATTGTCGATCTGAAAGGAATATTACGCATATCTGAGGCGCAACACCAATACGTATTTGGTGGTGTGTTCCTTTACTAGAAAATACATAGATACGTAATCCTAAACACCATGTGTTTCTTAGGCTGCGCTGAAAATGCCACGCTAAGCACCAAAAAGCCCTCTGCCAACGATATAGTGCTGCCACCTCGTAGGGGCCCTGGGTTCTGCACAAGCTCATGTTTCCAGACGCCACTGTCAGATGGCGTCCATATGTGACGCAGAGCCTCCTCTATTTTACCAATGCCAGCCAGGTGCGCCCGATTCAATAGAGGAGGCGCTGTCTGAGGCAAGGCAAAACATAAATGGCAGAAGACTATCTTCTTAAAGAAAACCACAGAACAAGCATCAAAACCGCACGATGGATGATATGGCTCGTGTGAACAATGGCAACACCTTCCCACACGTTCTCGTAAAGATTAGGTTACAACTGCTTTGCACTTCACACAACGGCTTCAAATGAGTTAGCAAGACTTACGTTTTGGCAAGTAGTTTCATACTTGATGCGGAAGGGACGAGCGCTATGGAGCGGGCACATAGACAACAGCCTCAGAGGACAGGCGGTCAAAAAAAAGCATTCTCTTGTCTGTTCTGCTCGTCTGTTCTGCTTCAAGTAACGTCAAACAGTCCTTCCTTCGCCCAGCATGTTTGCTGCTTTCATATATAAAAGGAAGACCTGTCTAGCTACTCATTCAGCTCATTCTGACTTCCGTGGATACACCACGGAAATTAAAGTCCCAAAATAATGTGTAAATACAGTGCTCGACAAGAGAAAGAAACTTGTCTTGCTGTAAATGGCCGCGGAACCAATCACGGTCTACCACAGCAGCCACAAAGCGATTATCACTACCATTATTCTTAAGTAATATTACACATTCCTCCCCCCCCCTCAGATTGTGTGGTGTTTCATAGAGCTTTGCTGGACATTCACGTTCGCAGGGCGGGATGGCGGCCAATTTTTTTTTAATGTAGTGATCTGTGTGAGCATTTTCACGTCGCCCGTTTTCTTCATGTCGTCAACCCGACATCGCCCGTATTCTTGAAATAACCACCTAGCAAAGAAAAGGCATCATGCATTCTTAGCATATTATTGATGAGAAGCAAAAAACAATATGCTCGAAGCAGTTTTTGTGATTTCTTGTGGAGCGATGCTTCCTTGTGAAGGCTACATAGTTTTCATGCAGAATGTTGCGCCTAATGAGACGTAATTTCAGGGTTAAGACGAGGAAAAATTTGGAGCTATATTAAAATAATCTTCTGCATTGAACACAAACGGAGTGCCTGCTTCGGTGTCAACTTATGTAAGCTATACACTTTCCTTAAAAAAATTGTTTAACATGCAACCGGAAGGGTGATTGCCTCAATTGAGGCTTTCCGCTCGCGGAACAAGGATTTGATATTGTAGCGTTAGCTACACTTGCCTAGCCGGAGCCGATTTCGCGTGGAGGGTCATGAGCCGTGATGCGCACGCGCGAGGATCGGTGATGTCACACAGCTGGGACACCGGAGCTGGCATCTCACGCGCTCTCCAACACCGCCGCGCGCGGCTCGCCGGTGCTGGTCTGCGCGTGCGGGAGGTGGCGTCGTAAGCCTAGACACTGTGGCACCGGCGC